>NC_043005.1:69446448-69491448 GCF_006345805.1 Octopus sinensis
AAACCACTTGGGTTATCCCCAAAACGACTGTAAAACTTCAAATTCACATTCGCCTAGTTAATGTTACCTAAATGACTTGAGATACTCGTTTTGCCTTAGGTTTTTGATTTTTCCTCTAATATAATATATACATGCTATAACGAAACACTAAGACGCATCCCTAGATCAAGCCTTAGCTGTGAACTCGGAACCTAATGGTCGAGCAACTAAAGCACAAACCAAGCGTACATCTTCGTTTAGATCACACGTTACCTAAACCCCGCATATTCTTTCTCTCTCTCACTCTCTTATTATCCTACACACACACTCACACACATGTATATATATATATATATATATATATATATTATATATATATATAATTAATCCCCAAAACCGGAGAAAAACACAAGACGGAAGGACGTGGTACATACACATTATTAAAACACGCGAAGAGAAGGAAAGGAAGGCTATTTTACGTTTCGAGCGAAGCTCTTCTTCAGATACAGCAGAGAGAATCCAAGAGAAAAGGAAGACGGAGGAAAAATATTCGTCTACAATCCACATGTAACTACAAGATATATACTGTATTTACATATATATATATATATATATATATATATATATATATATATATATATATATATATATGTATATATATATATATATATATATATATATATATTATATATATATATATACATTGGTTTTAAGACGGGATATAATTTTGCATATCGTACAACGTAGATTTAAGGTTTGTATTTTAAGTAATTGTAATGTTATATAATATAACTTCTAGAAAAAATTCAAAAACTCTACGGCGGTCTTCATCACATATGATACTTACAACAGTGTTTGATTAACCAGAGCCCTGGTATTATCTATATGAATTTAGAGAATTGCTTTAAGTTAGCATACATGTTTGTATTCAGGATTACGCTTTCTCAAATTGTGCTAATTTTTTAAAGAGACGGTTTCACACTTTGGAGATCTATATAAGAGACAATGGACATGAGAAGTATGTTATTACATGCGTAGAAGTTAAAACTGAATAAAACAACTTCAGTTAGCTATTTGAAAAGCATGTCGAATATGATAGTGTGCAGAGCAATTTTGAATTGTTTCAGTTGCGCTGGAGACTTTAGGAAATATATGAAATACAGTTAAAGAGAACAAATGGGAGAACTCAAATTTTGATATAATTGCTCAGAAATTTGGATTCTGAATGAGCGCTTTCTAAAGAACTATGTTAATCGATTAACTACACATGAAGTACTATCAACGTGTTTTAATATCTGTGACATGTAATACACATGTGTTGTTTATATCGTCAATGCAATATTGTGAAACAAATGTTGATGGTTGCTAGTATCCTGGGTGTTGCAAAACAGATGAACTTAAAAACTTAAATATATTTCCAAAAGAATAATATATACCAAAATATCGAGACGCGTCGGAAAGGAGTAGGAGTAGAGCAACTGACATAGAGGTCAAATGAATATATAAATTGAAACATCTATATTTGAATCAGGATTAAACTCACCGGCTTCAAGTTTACATTCTCGAAAATGGTTGATTTATTTGAAGAATTTTATAATCCATAAAGACGCAAAAAATTGCACGTGTATATTACATAAGAATATATATATATATATATATACGTACACACGAGTGAGTGAAGAAACGGAAGAAGGGCACTCAACCAATTTAATGGCAGTTACATATAGGGATCAAAAGAGCTCCACGCATAAGCGCGCACACGTGCAGCCACACGCACAAAATTATTTGGGTATCCGTACATAGCGGACTTGCTCGTGAGTTTGCCCTGTGTTAAATGAAGTTCGTTCTACAATATATTTGCGATGATGCAGAAGAGAAAACAGTGTCGCAATATACAAGAAAATATAGCTTACATTTGTCACTTTTCATTCCTTTCATTTCCGATTCAGTTCAATCTCTCTTTCTACTATAAATGAATTGTTTCTTTTTCTATATACGATCATAATTTACCTAGTGATCAGTGTCTACGATCCCCCATATTTAGCGGATACATACAGAATCGTATTTTAATTTCTCTTATCATTCGTTGTTGTGCTCTCTCACTCCTGGAATATTGGTTATTTTCTGGTAGATCTTTATTTTGAATCATCGCTTTGTTTCAAATTCCAGAGAGCATTTCTGCAAGCAATTATCTTTTAAAACCGACGCTTATATCTTATCGTCTGACGCAAAGAATAATCGACAGTCTAGGAAGTATAACACACGAAAATATGGTTTCAGAATGTAATAATACAATATGGCTCACATGTGCTTTCCTGGGAAGATAAAGAAAGAAAATAGTTAAGTACATTTCTAAACTGCTGATTCATGGAATATATTATTAATAACTCCCTCAGATGAGATATGCAGAAATACAGAACATGTAAATAACCTGTACAACTCAGACATATAGTTTTGGATTAATAGGAAATATGAATAAGTAATTTCTGTGTATATAGAATGTTTTCTATACTCTCATATTAGGCATCAACTTCTCTAAATATTAAATATCTCCAACCAAATTAATTTCCTTTAAGATTCGGTAGTTGTAAGGCATCTGCTTTACAAATAGTTTAAAACGTTCATTTCGTAAACAAGTAATATGTATTTAGTTTAATATATATACATAACAGAGCGTCTCCAACAGACGCACACACACACACATAGAGAGTGAAACAGATAGATAGGTAGAGATATAGATAGATAGATAGATAGATAGATAGATAGATAGATAGATAGATAGATAGATAGATAGATAGATAGACAGACTGACATACACAGACAAGTACGCAGACAGATAAATAGATATATAGACTGACAGATATATACATAGATATGGTCTATTCGATCGATTAAAAACATAGAGTACTCTATAACGCTCGTCAACCTTCAGGTTTAACCTGTGATATCCAATAATTGTATTATAGGTACTGCAGGTTGGCGTTTGGGCATCTGGTTGTCGAATGTGACTAGATAGTTGAAAATATTTGAGACAATAATGAGTACGGTTGAACATGTATTTTTTAATCACTAGAATAGTTTCCATGCAATGTATTTCTCGAGGCATGCTGGTACGTGATTATGCAACCGCTTCCCTGCATTATTAGACATAGTTGTATTTTCTCAGGCGATTTGTAAATTTTGTTTCCATAAGTTTAAAATCCTCGGCTTCAAGTCTGTCATGGGCTGAATTTAGTAGTAGTCATTGAGCGTATCAGGCTGTGTTGTTGCTGAATGACCGTCGCAAACTGCTCTAATGTATAGATGTAGTGGGATGGTGCTTCTGCTACTATTAATGTGGTTGCCGTTTTAAAATGTAATTTCTTTGTACTGTTTATATGTTTTTCATGGTTGGTTACACATGTGATTGTCCTTAGTTAACCTTCTAGATATTTATCGATATTATTATTATTATTATTATTATTATTATTATTATTATTATTATTATTATTATTATTATTATTATTATTAATAATAATATCATTATTATTATTATTATTATCCAGTTCACTGCCTGGAATAGAAATCGGAATCTTGGGGTTAGTAGCCCTACCTCTTAAGCTCTACAGAATATGACTCTGGGGAAGGACAATCTGCCCCCAGGCATATGGCGTAGAGGTTAAGAGCACGGGTTACTGACCCCAAGATTCCGAATTCGATTCGAGGCAGAGACCTGAATAATAATAATAATAATAATAATAATAATAATAATAATAATAATAATAATATAATAATAATAATAATAATAATAATAATAATAATAAATAATAATAATAATAATAATAAGGTGTTAGCTTATAAGGTGTTAATAACAAGGTGTTAGCTATAAATTCCTTAGCAGTTCCAGTTGTTACTTATAGCTACAATGTGTTGAACTGGAATATGAGTGAAGTAAAGAATATAGATAGGAAAATACGCAAGCTGCTGAGTTGTAATAGGATGCACCGCCCAAAGGCAGACGTAGATCGTCTTTACCTTCCCAGAGCCCAAGGAGGTCGAGGCCTGATCCAATTTGAACTAGCTTACAAAACAACCACAATTGGACTTGCCAAATATCTCGAAATATCGAATGACTGGATGCTAAAGCTCGTGGAAAATCACGAGAGACGAAAGAAGCTTCATTCTATTATAAAGGAAAGCAAAAAATTTGCTATTGATCTCGTGCAGGATACCCAAACTGAACAACCCGGGGGAAGTACGGCAACTATTGTTGCAAAGAAGGTGAAAATGATGGCAACGAAAAAAGCGCACGAGCAATTGGCTGATAGGTGGGAGGAGAAACCTCTGCACGGCAAATATGTGACCCGCAGCAAACAAGCTGATGTTGACCAGAAGCAAACCCATCAGTGGCTACGGAGCTCAGGGCTAAAAGCAGAGAGCGAAGGTTTCATCCTCGCTGCTCAAGATCAAAGCCTATTAACCCGGAACTACCAGGCCAATGTGATGAAAAATGGAGCAGACCCAAAATGCCGATTCTGCAACGACATGATTGAAACAGTGGACCACCTAATCTCTGGATGTAAAGTCTTAGCACCAGTGGAGTATAAATTAAGACATGACAGAGTTGGCCAATATCTCCACTGGCTAATAAGTCGGCATTACAATATCAAAACTGCCGACAAGTGGTATAATCACCACCCTGAGGCTGTAACTGAAGGAAAAAATGTAACGATTCTGTGGGACTTTCCAGTACATACAGACCGAACCATCAAGGCCAATAAACCAGATATTGTTGTAAAAGACCAAAACAATAAAGTTTGCTTATTGATCGACATGAGCATCCCCTGTGATCATAATATCTCAGCGAAAGAGTTTGACAAGCTCAGAAAATATAAAGACCTACTCATTGAAATTGAGAAAATGTGGCATCTCAAGGCGGTTACCATACCAGTGATCGTAGGAGCACTAGGAATGATCAAGAAGGGAACCAAAAATTATATGAGAATGATCCCTGGCTTACCATCCCTGCAAGAAGTGCAAAAGATTGTCTTAACTTGTACATCACACGTATTGAGAAGAGCATTGTCGATGTGAGAACTGTTGCTGCTCATGTATTTTAAGTTAACTTAAAAAAAAAAAATGAACGAACTATTGAGTTTGGTTTAATGGCCTACCAATGTATACTATGAGTTTCTTTGCCCTAGGAGTCGGGAAGACACTCGGCAAGAAATGGAAGCAAATTTGAAAGAAGATAATAATAATAGATGTCAAAAAATAATAATAATAATAATAATAATAACATCGAAAATTCTTTAGGAATAAGAAGAACCCAGGTTCGAAATTTCCCCAAGGCACCTACTGAAGACTGGAGGGTATATTAGCCGAAACGTAGCGTTAACAAATCCACAAATTGAGGACAAATATCCGTCAATTGTAAATAATGTACACACACACACACACACACACACACACACACACACACACATATATATATATATATATATATATACGTATATATTTATGTATGTTTGTGTATCTGTGTTTGTTCCACCAATATCACTTGACAACCGATGCTGGTGTGTTTACGTCCCCTTAACTTAGCGGTTCAGCAAAAGTGACGATAGAATAAGTACTAGTCTTACAAAGAATAAGTCCTGAGTGTTATTTACTGGACCAAAGGTGGCGCTCCAATGACTAAATAAAAGAATAAACAGAATATAGACAGAGAGATAGACAGAGAGATAGATTGATAGATGGATTGATAGATATTCGTATATACCTACATACATATGTGTTTGCATTATTTAAATATTAATTTGTTGGATGAACATCGTCAAACGAAGCGCTTAACTTACATGTTCATAATACGTTTTTGTAGATTCAAAATCATCAAATGTCCTAATTGATGATTTGTCCTTCAGTGGAGAAAAATGAAGATTCATGTCCCACATATATATTGCAAAAAAAGAAAACATAATCTAATATTTTAATGCAAAATACATTGTAAGCGTGAAGAAAAGTCACCGAACACGCACAACTTAAATAATCTGAAATTTAACAACCCTAGTATGATTGCATTTCATTACGTGGTCTATTTAAGCCAACACCTTTACACCACCAGTATCTCTGCAATGATAAGCGAAACATTTTATTCTCTAATGAAATTAAATATTGAATTTTCTTCCGGAATTTTCAGGATGGTGTAACTTACAATCTCGGAGATTATCACATAAGATGCCTGTATATAGAACACAAGCAAAGTAAAGGAATTGATGGAAAACTGCAGAACTAATACTACCATCGATCACATTGATATAGATCTTTCATTCCATATCATTGAGGTCGATATTGAATGTAGTCGCAAAAAACTGGAGTCTAGACGGTATTTCGATTAAAAATTCGCGGTGTCTATATAAAAGGAAATTAAAATTAAAATACAGTATTACAGCACTCTGTTTCTACTTTCAAAGCAGCGCGAGCATTGATTATTATTTATGTGTGTCTGTGTCAATTTGCATGCGTGTACGTGTTTGAGTGAGTGAGTGTGTGCATGCAAGTATGTACGTGCTGTGTGTGGTATATACATATTACGTATCGGCCTCAATAAATAAATGAATATATTCATATATATATATATATATACATATATATGAATATTCATATATCTATCTATCTATTTATCTATCTATCTATCAATCTATCTATCTATCTATCTGTCTCTCTCTCTATATATATATAGAGAGAGATAGATAGATAGATAGATAGATAGATAGATAGATAGATAGATAGATAGATAGATAGATAGATAGATAGATAGATTGAAAGATAGTTAGACAGGTAGATAGATACATGTTTGTATATTTCTCTACAAGTGTTGTGAATCAATTCTATGAATGGCCACAATTTAATGAACAAAACAAAATAATGTTTCCACTTCTCATGTGAACAATAAATTATCGAAAAATTGTCGAAATTTTTAATAATAAGGAATACATTAGAATCGTATAAAATTGTATACTGACGCAGAGAGGCATACAGTCGACACATATATATATGAAGCGAAGTTTACAAAGAATGGGTGAGCCGTATACATTCATGTATACAAACCATCGATTATACTTGATTCGGATATTTACGGGTTTAATTCGTGGAAAATATTGTGTGAGAGCGTTTTTGTCATATTTCATGTATAAGTATTTAATTTTCTGGATAAAAAAAAAATTATTCATTAAAATTACAAACGAGGCTGGACACACAGATACACGCACAAAAGAATACAAACAAAAAAAATGCACACATATATAATCATTGTAAAATTTTGAAAGTCTGGCTATCAAATTCGTCTTGTAATATATTGTAATCACTTGGCCAGCTGCTGGCCATGCATATTTAGTGAAACGTTTGTCTGACATTGGAAGTTTGAGTGTTTTTCTTCTCTATAAATACGTACGTACATACGTACTAATAACTAATTTGAATATTTATAATAAAACCTTATATATGTAAATATGTATACATACATACACGCGTATATTTATATATATATATATAATATAAATATATATATATATATATATATATATATATATATATTTATATGTATGTATGTATATGTATATATATATATATATATTATATATATATATATATATATATACGTATGTATATATGTCTGTATATGTGCGTGTATATATACATATGTATATATATATATATGTATATATATATATATATTATATATATATATATATATATATATATATGCAAGTGTGTGTGTAAGGAGTAAGGTGAAATGAACAGAAGAAAGTACGTTTGCTACATATTTATGCATAAATATATGTATCTATCTATGTATGTATATGTGGATGTATGTATGCGAGAGCTTGTATACATACATTAATACGCTGACAACATTTTGATAAATATTCATAGCGGCATAGACATTTAAAGAAAATAGCTTTTCACAAATATTAACGAATGTACTGCGGTACTTATATTCACTCTGCCTCATATACATTGAAAGACAAGCCCAAGCATATGAACATATACTTGTGTCCGTGATGTGCTAGTGTGTATATTAGCATGTGTGAGTGTATGTGTAAAAATTCATATTATTATTATATATATATTTCACACACACTTATATGTATGTTTGCATAAATATACAACACCTTACACAAATACATACTTATAAATAAAATGAACAACTGTGTGACTAACGGAATAAATAAACGAGTGAATAATAATTTACAAATGAAGCGAGGAAAATCTGAATTTTACATTATGTAAGCTTCAGTTCTTTTCATTTATTAGATTTTATTGACTTTCTATACATCTCTTGTTCTAACCTATGTTCTTTCTTGTCTTGTATTGCACATTTCAGCTATTGTTTCTTAAGCCTTCTCAAAATTTCTATAGTTTTATTTGTTTATTAGTTGTGTATTTATTGAGTTGAACTTATAAAGAATTTACTTCTTCCAGCAAGTACAACAGCTCGAATTCATTTTTTAAAAATAGATCTCTCATTTGAATAAAGGTTCCCATTTCGTTCATATCCTAGACGTCGAATGCACTTGTCTCAGTGCAAAATTTCATTTTATGTTTGTCATTATGGATATGTCACCATTCTATGAAATCCGTCTATCAAGTCAACCAATTATACTAAATTCTTTTCTACTCATCATCATCATCATCATCATTATCTACATAATCTTCATCATCATCATCATCATCATTATCTACATAATCGTCATCATCATCATCATCATCAGTATCTACATAATCTTCATCATCATCATCATCATCATCACTATCATCATTTGAGTCTAAAATTGGTCAAAGCAAGTGGTGTCGTTGGCGTTGAGTGAATTAGAATCATAGTCATGTGGAAGATACGTTTACTTCTAACATTTTTTCCCGTGACCCGATTTCAACTCACGTTACTAATTAATTATAGGGACAATCTATGTTGTTTAACAACCAAAGGTTTGAATCAAAGTCAGTTTTTTGCCACACCAGTGTCTAATTTCATAACTGTAATATTCAAATTATTGTGTCCAACGTGGCGCAAAACGAGTAATGACGAATACACCCGAACATGATTCACTCTAGTGGATCGTGATAACGCTATTGTGAGCAATATAGGTTAAGTTTTTTTATATAGTCAAGTTTCATTAATTTCATATCATGTACAATTCTTTCCAAGTTTCTCCTTCGATATCTATCGCTTTTCAAATTTTTCTTCCATATCTCACTTTTCTCTTGTCTAAAGATGGATGTTAATATGCAAACATCTTTTTCAAACTGGAATTTTTGAGAGTTGAAGAAGTGAATTTACCTTAGTTTGCCTTACATATTTGGGCCCACCTGAATTTGTTTTTGTGAGCTTAAAGAGAACGGAGATACTTTTCTGAAATAGTGTTCTTCATATGTTATCAATGTTCTAATGAATTTAAAGATTATTTGCTTAGCTGATATAGATTTCGTAAGACGGTGAATATGTGTACAATCTATACTTTTCTGAAAGGCAAGAATTACACTTTGTGCCCACAACACATCTATCATATGCATATAGCATTGTGCATATGCAAGATTCATATTTCATTTAGTATCATCTCCATATTCTCCAGGTCAAATAGTGTCTTCGCAGTGTAATCATGTGAAGTCGGAAAACATTTGCCACCTGCTTCTTGCATTAGCGTGATGCTCCATTATGGTGACTCATTTCAATTCCACATCACCTAAAATATATGGATGCATAAAGAATTACCTTGAGTTTTCATTTCTTCAACAAGGTATTAGACCTATAGTGGATAATATAAAGGAAACCTGACCATGTTTAAAGCATTACTTTTTAATATATTTACCATCGTTACTGTCAGTACCAGTTGGCCTATCTAACAAGCATCATTGCTACTCTCGTTTCGTTCTAGCTATGTTAGTCTTCTCTCAATTGTATCTTATAATAATTTATGCATAAGAGAGAGAGAGAGAGAGAGAGAGAGAGAGAGAATGCGTGCCTGAAGTAAATATTCTGTTATAGGGTTGTTACATTTATTGGCATATTAATTTCATTCATCCAACAACGTACAAATAAGTTGAATAATGGCAGTTTTTACTTCTTTTAAATGCAACACTCACAACCAGTGTACGCAACTTAATCGATAATGCGACCTGAAGTACGGCCAAATGGAAAATTCTTCCGCCGTCCTTGCCGCACCTAAGAAGATTATCCAAATCTATCACAAACCACAGCCCAATTTGGAGGCAAGTCTGGTTATAAATGAAATCTTAGAGCTAGCTATTTTGAAATTTCAGATTAATCATAGAGTAGGCACGAGTGGAACAGGATTCCTCTATTTAACTATCTAAAAGGAATGGGCAAAATATTTAACTACAGCAACATCAATATTTGCCACGACCAGCGTCAATGTCTGTATATTTTGTTAATCCAGTAGCTACAAGCGTTTCTTGTTTTTGCTAATTTGCAGTTATCGATTGTTACTTAGTAAGCCAGTGGATAAATATTGCTGCTTAAAAGAATTTGATAAATTTATAAATATGTTTATATTGGCTGATGAATACTAATTTGTAAAATATATATCCTTGATTGGAGTAGCTAATTCGGCAGAACAAGAAACAATATATAGTTGCGTCATTGCAAGTCCTAAAGTGTAAAGTTCTATAGTTATTATATACCAACAAGTTACATCTGAATAATTGGTTCCAGGGCTGTTTATTTTCATATGAATATGTTGTATGTATGTCTCTGAATGAAAATTAGTTCAGGATTGTAATGGAAATGTTTAAAAAAAAATAGAATAGGCGCTCGTATGGCTGCGTGTCATCAGTTTGATACTCAACATAATTTGTTCAGGTTTCCTGGCACCTTGAGTCTTCTATCACACTATTGTGTCGGGCCGACGAAGACATGTGATTTAGTCAGCGGCACCTGAACGAAACCTATATTTGCATATGCATATATATAATATATATATATATATATATATATATAATATATATATATATATATATATATATATATATATATATTTGTGCATGTATGTGCGCGTTTGTATATGCCTGTGTGTGTATATGTGTGCAAATGTGTGTATTTATACATGTATGTATATATGCATATATACATATATATATATATATATATATATATATATATGTAAGTCTATACTGAAGGAATCAAGAAGAAATGTTACAATATTTCTTTAGGATACACTTAATAGTGTAATTAATTCAGCTGGATTGGAATATCCATGTCATATTTCTAACGTCAATAAAGTTTCATCCGAGGAACCGTTTCCAGGGCTGTTAGCTTCCTTGTCAAAATGCTGTACGCATGTTTCTGAATGAAAACTAATCCACGAATTTTATTAAAAAATTCAATAAAAAAAGTACGATAGGCTGGTTTGGCTACGTGACAAGTTGCTACCCTGGTAGTATATTTTTATGTATCACATATCACAGAGAACCATCAGATAGTAGAAGAACTAAATGTTGAAATATCTGTGATTCAGAAAAAACAGAACATTGGTGGTTAATCGTGATATTAATTTATACACAAAATAACTGCAGACAGTCTTAGAAACGTGTACATTAAGATGCTCTACATGTGAAAATTTAACAGTACCAGTTTTGTAGATACGTCGGTGCAAAACATAAAGCATTCGTTCATATATTCTTTCCCACCTAATAATCAAATTCTAAATTGGTTATTAAGAGATGTTATCGAAACTTCAGTGGTAATGCTTAGTAGGTTTCCTTGCAATTTTGATGTGGATCCTTCTGAATATTTTCATCTTTGCAAATTGGTTCGAGCACACATTCTTACCAATCAATACATACTGATTGGAAAATTCAAACTGTAACTCGACGTTTGTTAAGTCTACGTACCATAACACACATTGTATATTCAACCAATTTATTTATGCACGAAATATTCAAGGAAAAAAAAGCTGATATAAATGTTATAGGAATTCATTTCTCACTCTCTCTCTCTCTCTCTCTCTGTCTATCTTTCTGTGCGCACCTAAACACACACACGCACGCACACACACACAGGCACGCAGACACAAGCACATACACACACACACACATACATATATATATGTAAATCTTTTTTATCTATCTATCGTATTTAGCTGCCCATTTACGAACATTGTATGTGTATTTATGCATATGAAAGTTGTTACTGAAATATATATCATAATATCTGTTTATTGACATTTTAAGAAGCCGATGACCATGTAGTTCTAATGCCACAATTTCACAGACCGATACATCGACACAAACAAAAACAAACACACACTCACACACACCAAGACACACAATCACACACATGCACACACACGCCCGCACGTACACACATATGTAATCATATTTTCTTCCAGTTTTTCTATATTTTAATCACTCTTCTCTTTATATATGTATATATATATATACATACACATATGTATACATGTGTGTGTGTGTGCGTGTATGTGTGCATGAGAATGCGTGTGTATAAACAGAGAGAGAGAGAGCGAGAGAGAATAAGGCGCAGGATAATTTTATAACCTTAATTTTCAAAATTCTTCGTTCCTTTAGATATTTGATGGTAACATTTATGTAATTTTATTCTGTCGTAAAGAAATATATTTTATTCTGTGGTATTATATTCTGCAGCACGCAGACACACGTGCAAACAATCTCTCGCATGCATGTATATATGCTTATAGATATGAACTGACTTTGATATTCGTGTTTGCTAAGGTACGTTATTCAATCAATATGCACATTGAGTTGTATATAGGCTTTCGATATATTGAACAGTGAATTTCGATATGGATCGATTTTGTGGTAGATAATACAATCAGGCCTAAATATGATATACCTAAAATGAAAATTTCTCTAATGAAAAATCGAAACAAACTAACAAATATAAACATCTAGAAACATACAAACAATACAATTAACAGTCGATTTGAGGGAACTAGATTCAAAGACATATACATGCAATGCAGATGCACGAAAATATGAAAAGCCATTCGTAAAGGAGAAAAATTATAGACAAAAAAAATAGGAAATATCAACAGTATTATCAAAGAGTAAACAAGTTATATGGTTACTTCATTAGCAGATCTTTATTTGTTTGTCTAATTAACTCATCGCTAATTTCAGATTCACATGTAGAATTTTGTTTTTGTATGCGTTGAAAGTATGAAAGCATAGGAAGGTGAATATTTGTTTATGCTATCGTATGTTTTGTTTGATAATATTCTGAAATTGATGGCGGACTTCTGAACTGCTCTGAGGTAAACGCAACGCCATGAGTGTGGTTTTTTTTTTTAAATCTAAGAATTTCAATTTGTATTTCAGATATTCAGTTTCAAATATGGTAAATGAATATCAGGAATAATGAGGTGTGAGCGTCGCTGGTGATTATTACCCCGACGACGACACGCTGTTGTCGTCGCCGATGCCGACGCAGCTGATGACAACGACCATGATGATATCATCATTGTCGTTCATGATGATGTTGACGATGACGATTCAATCTTTGACAACAAAGAGCAATCTGAGGATGATGATGAAGAAAATGGTATAGGCTGATTGGGTTTTAATGAAGGGGGTGTATTTTTAGGATTATTACTTAGAGATTGCCACGGAATAATGACGGCGTTGCTAATGTGGAGCGTACGCGATGAAATGATATTCGATGAGAGTCTTTATAATGAGAGTTATAATACTAAAGTTACGCGTAACTTCCGATTATATGATGCTGAAGCACGTAATTATAAAAGTAGGACTATTGAGCCCACAAACACCAATGGTAGTATCTAACGTACAGCTATTGGCTCTCAGGGCCAGAATAGTGAATTGAAGATAACTTTAATAAGGATAGAGATGTTAATTTTAGTTTATCGCCTGTTGTGTATTCCAAAGAATTATAGTCATTCAGTCTTGGTTGCGTTTTTATAGTGAAATGCATTAATACTTATTGCTGCTACATTATAAATCAATGAATACCACGTTCCATTGTAAATTTCTTTTTTACCTTGCATGTACATCATTTGAGGAGTTATACAATGAATGCGGGTGTTTTACTTGCCAAGTAATGCAACAGCAGCAGGAATGCTCTTTGTAATTTGTAAACTAAAGATTTGTTGAGCCGAATCACCCTTGCGACCGGTAGTGATTCTTGGGTATGTTTATGCTTTCAGTAATAGAACATCAATAATCCATTGGTGTAACTAACAACTTCAGTGGAACTCAGATATAAACGTTTTGTTCCTTTAGTAATAACATTACTCCTTATCATATTTTCCAATATTGATTTCTAATTTTGGCACACGGCAAGCAATTTCAGGGGAAGGCATAAGTCGATTATATTGAGATCAGTACTCAGGTGGTACATATTTTATCGACCCTGAATGTATGAAAGGCAAAGTTGACCACGGCGGAATTTGAACTCAGATCGAGAAAATAGATGAAAGACCGCTCAGCATTCGCCCCATCATGATAATGATTCTTCCTGCTTGCTGTCTTTTTTTTTTTATCAAATATTATACGTTATAATTTGACATTTTCGTAGTATACGCGAAAAAAATGAAATAAAACCATGCAAATATATTGATTGACATATAAGGCGGCGAGCTGGCAGAAACGTTAGCACGTCGGGCGAAATGCGTAGTCGTATTTTGTCTACCGTTACGTTCTGAGTTCAAATTCCGTCGAGGTTGACTTTACCTTTCATCCTTTCGGGGTCGATAAATAAAATACCAGTTACGCACTGGGGTCGATGTAATCGACTTAATCCGTTTGTCTGTCCTTGTTTGTCCCCTCTGTGTTTAGCCCCTTGTGGGTAGTAAAGAAATATATATTGATTGACATATATTTCGATTTCGCTTTTCTCACAATCCACTCATTTAGTTTATTATCAGTAGATTAATTACTGCTTGTTACATGACGAACAACTTAAGCGCTCAGTAATTCTGTTTTATTTTGCCAGGCAGTGTACACACCTATGCATCAAATTAACTCATATATTTCAGCAAACATATAATTTATACCAAAGTAGATATTGACTATTATTGCTCTTCCTGGCGCAACACATTAATGTTCTATAACTTATGCATCCTATAACTCAACATCGTGTAGTTAATATGTTTAGTTATAAAATACACACTGAATCTAAGGCGGCGAGCTGGCAGAAACGTTGGCTACGTTCTATGTTCAAATTCCGCCGAGGTCAACTTTGCCTTTCATCCTTTCGGGGCCGATTAAATAAGTACCAGTTACACACTGGGGTCGATATATTCGACTTAATCCGTTTGTCTGTCCTTGCTTGTCCCCTAGGTGTGTAGCCCCTTGTGGGCAGCAAAGAAATAAGAAACGTTAGCACACGGGGTGAAATGCTTAACGGTATTTCGCCTGTCTTTATGTTCTGAGTTCAAATTCCGCCGAAGTGGACTCTGCCTTTCATCCTTTCAGGATCGATATATTAAGTACCAGTTGCGCACTGGGGTCGATATAATTGACTGGCGCCCGACGCCCAAGAAACTACGGGCCTTGTGCCTAGTGTACAAAAGAATACACAGCGAATCTCACGCTATAACTGCAGCATTAAAGAACTTCTGAGAGTTTTCAGAAACATTCACAAACTCTGCACAATTGTTGTGTGATCTGAAAAATCGCTTTGCAAAAATGGAATTTTGGGTACAGTCCCACCGCGCAGCATGTCTGTCTTTTGTTTACTGCGGTAATAATAGACTGACTAACGTCTAAAGCATGAATTTGTTGATTGGAAACTGTGTTGAAAGAAATCGGAATGACATGCATGTATGCGTGTTTGTTTGTTTTAATGTGTGTGTGTGTGTGTGTGTCCGCCACCAGTCGACGAATGGTATTGATTTGTTTACGTTCCCATAATTCAGCGGTTCGACAACAGAGCAATAGAAAACTCTCGGATTTTTAAAAGTAAGTACTATGGACAATTTCTTTCCCTTAACCTGCCAAGGTAGGGCTCTAGGATGGTTGTAGGCTAATGACGGCAGCAAGTAATAAAGAATTAAATAAATAAATGAATAAAATAAAACATAATTTCCAATTCACTTAATCTTCTCTGTTGAGACATGATTGTTTTTTCTCTTTACGAATAAAAGTATGTTCGCAAAATTTAGAGAAGCTCTATTATAAGTATTTATACTCCGCCAACAAAATGGACACGTATATTTCAGGGAGAGAAGAACGCATAGAACTATCTTGATATTAAATTTATTTTATACACAGTTCTGTGCACTATGTGTTGCATCTGGTGTCATTGCATCTTTCCACTCCAAAAGGCAGCGGCGCATCATGAAGATGAAACAGTTGTTGTGGTAATAGCAATGTTTTTCTTGCTACGTTCCGTCTTCTCTTTTTATCTTTAACATATACCCAACGTTCTCCCGGGAATTCCTCGAATTATTACAACGATGTTTGTTTAGGTATCGTTAAAGATGCCTGATAACCATAAGTGGTGAATGTGCTCCGCGGACACACGACCCGGAACTTAGTCTGAAATAAGGTTTCGATACTGTGTTTAACACGTATCTTATAACCTTAATTCTTTAACCTTATATATATATATATATATATATATATATATATATATATATATATATATATATATAGATGCATATTCATACAAAAGCTATACTCATCTATAAGTTTCCTAGCGTGTTTAATATTATTTTTTCATAAATGCTGCTAGATGAAACTCGTATAATGTGTCTCAATGATGTCATATATAAGAGAAGCTTGTGTCATAAATTGTTGTTTTAAAAGAGTAAAAAGGAAATTGTCTTAAATGAAGTTACTGCGAACTACGTACGCGAAACACGTTTTAAACCTCACGGACTCGACCCATGATATCTATAAAATTTCAAAATATTTTCACATTATTTTAGTGAGAGAAATACAGAAAGGGAGAGTGAAAGTCATTGAGCACAATGTTTAGATGAATTTGCTTAGACAATTTTTAGTTTTAATGTAGCAGGCATATTAGTACACCGAGCTGATGGTTCTATTATGTACTAATTTTTTCAGTCTAAGGTTTGATGGATAGACTCCTATACGATGTAGCGTTAGGATATTTGGGCAGAAGAAAATCATATCAGACAGTGTGGAGACAAACGGTGATCAACTATACATCGTAGATATAATTTCAAACAACTGAATATCTAGGACAATATTCTATTAAACGCCTTACATATTTACGTCAGTGTATATCATATCTATAAGTGTAGATTCGGATATGTTGTGTAGCTCTGCCTGTTTCATATATGTAGAATTATACATTAGTGATTTAGGAACACATACAAAACCCTTCTAAAGTAACAGACAACTGCATACACACAAGAATACATGTAGTAATGTAAATATTAAGTATCTCTCTTCATGTAATTATTAATGTAAGCATGTATGTAGGAAAGTATGTATATATGTATGTGTGTATGTGTGCAGATAGAGGTAGGTAGATATCTATAAATATATATAAAATTATATATTCATATCATAGAACATTACAAAAATATTTAAATGTGATATGTGCACGGATCAAACGGTAAAACATTTAGCATTCTTTGTTCTTTAAATCGTACTCCTTGAAATCACATTGCATGAAATTAATGAACGTTTATAAACGAAATATTTCCATAATAATTCCTTACTTTATATAGTTATTCTCATACAATGACTTGTGATACATTTCTTCCTTTGTAACAAACATGTTTTCTATTTTTTCTTTACTTCTATAGTTTGTGAGTAGCTGCAATATGTTTTCAGTCTTAGATATAATATTTACATAATATTTATGGTTTTCGTTTACTGTCTGTTCAGCATTCTGTAATTTTTGAATTTGTCAGCTATTTTATCTGATAAGGCGAGGTTTGCCATTCTCGCTTTACTATCATAATCATAATCGATATTCCTTATCATCATCGAAATTATCTTATTACCATAACCACATTCATTATCATCTCCATCGTCAGCGTCAAACTCAGTAACGTCATTACTACAGACGTCTTCACAGTTGTCGTCGCTGTCGCCTTCATCTTCATCATCTTTATTCCATCCTCAACCATAATAGTGAATACAAAGTGCAGAAATCTACAAATTTTACACTATTTTGCAACTCTGTCAGCCATCAATGATTAAATAAGGCATAACAGAAAATATAAAACCACAAAAAATGTTTAAAACCTAAATGACGAAACTGTTTCGAAAGCAATTCCCATCACCAAAGAAATACAAAACAAATAGCTTGTCATTATATTATATTGTGGTTATTTTTCCCATTAATTTTCAAGTGTTTTTCATACTTTGCACCACTTACATTATAGACACAAAACAAACACAAAGAGAATATATCAAACGAAGGAAAATATTTACTTAAACAATCGCGCTAGACGTATTACAAGAGAAGTAATCTGAAATGGAAAGGATGAAAATTTTGGTAAAAATGATTTACGTTAATTATTATATGGGAAAAAAATTATATATAATTAATTGCAAAAGATATTGATTTTTACCTTCAGGTTATGATAGAAAGCAGATAGAATATCAACAACTATTTAAAGTGGAATCGATATAATCAAAATGTGGTTAAAATTTACTCTGTCAATCGATTTGAACGACAAAAAAAAAAGAAAAAAAATGAAGTTTCAATGGTTTACACGGATGGTGACGCTTCCTTCATCGAAAAATATTGACAACTAACCATTAAATGACATTTATGCAGGTGAATATGGGCTACCTGGAGACTAGCCGGGATAAATAACTATAATAAAGAAAAGATCAACATTGAAGATATTATTTGAGAAGTATCATATGCAAAGTATACTATTTCAGATTTCGAGAGTAGTACAAGGATACATCCCATGTTTTGTATAACGTACTTATAGTTAACACTAAATAAATGTATTGTGATGGCGCTTATGTTTGTGTGTGTGAAAAGGCGTGTGTTAGTGAAAATAAATGTATATATCATGTGTGTGTGTTTGTGTGCGTGCGCGGAAATGTGTGTGCATGACCAGCTTAGTTTTGATATAGTTCGGGAAAATTTTAAGACTATTGTAAAAAGAGATATTGAAAACTATTAAAAAATTCATTTTATATATATAGATATATATATATATATATATATATATATATATAAGTATCATATATTATATTATCGTATATTTGGCTGAAGACGAGAAAATTCTGTATTAATTCACTCAGAAATCGGCGCCGATTCGATAATAACTAAATGTTTTAGAAATTTCTGCCGGCTTGCTTCGAGACGCTTGCTTATAGTCATAAAAGTATATGGTTATTTACGATTTAAGTCTATCTTCGGCATGTTGGACATTGGAATCTATTTCTTTTGCTCTTCTTTATAAGTTATACACACGCACACATATACATACATACATATATATATATATACATAAGTATATATATATATATATATATATATATATACATAAGTATATATATATATATATATATTTCGGATAGAAGGCTACAGAAATTAGTATTAATTATTTTCAATTTCCGTGTAAACAATGTAAATGATTGCAACACAAAGTTGCAAATGCATCCGAAACATCAAGTTTATGTCTCCTCCAGCACAATTATGGCATTGTTGTCGTTTCCAACTTTGTGAAACTGCTTCATAGATTTATGTTAAAAACCTCACAACTAATCTACAGTAAGTCATTACATTATGATATTCTATACAAACGAAAAATAAATTTTGATTCAATGGAAGATGTACCATTTTTATGACCAAGACACATATGTATCTGCTAAATTGGTCAGATTATTCAAGCTGGAGAATCATTACGCATTCTGTCAAGCAAATGAAAGACATCAATATGGATATATGTCTAACTGTTTCAGACTTATTCAGTTTTGGTGATGTCATGGAAATGTGTCGAGAGAATAAACGTTGATAATTCTATATTTTCATATTTGTAGATATTTCAATTTTTTTCCCGTCGAAAATCTGGTATGATGAATATTTATATCTATATTGTGTTGAGCATAGTTGCTCAGGTCTATTAGATAAACCAAGCATAACTTTGCTAACAGTCTCGATGGAAATATTACATTGACTCGTTTACATTAATGTACATTCTTCTCGCTCTCTCTCTCTCTCTTTCTCTCTCTCTCTCTCTCTCTAACTCGTAGACATATATCTACACACACACTTATATATATGTAGATGTAGAAATATATATGATATGGTATATATATGCATAGATTTATGTGTATGTATATGCTTATTGTACATACATACATACATACATATATATATATATATATATATATATATATATATATATATATATATGTATATATACATACATATGTATACATATATATATATAGTATATATATATATATAATATATATATATATGTGTGTGTGTGTGTGTGTGTATGCGTGAGTTTATGTGTGTGGTATTTGTACAGGTACGCTCGATTTAATTCACGAGATGTCTAAACTTATTGTACTTCGTTCTTGAATTCTCCAGTGCTATTTAGTATATACTTGACGGTTTTCATCAGACATTTAACGATTGCTATAATGTTTGCGCAAAACTAAGCATCATTGTCATGTATGTATTCCTTAAATGTAATATGTGTGAAACATTATTACTGTGAGGGCCCTTTTATATTTCGTTATTGGATCATATTTCGGAGGGGCACGTGATCCATTTCTGTTCGTAAGCAATTCATTGACGTTGATCTCTGTACGTTACGTGTATGTGTGTGTGACAAAGTCCAGAGTGTGTGTAGTTAAATTATTTTCTCAATCGCAATTAAATCACAAAATTCTCCACGTGAGATAGTCATTGACAGATTCATTTTACATTTGTTAAGTTATTTGCTTGTGTTTATCATCACTAGAGGATTATTCCAACTTATGTAAATGTTCATTATTTAGATTTGACAAATATTTATCCACATCTTGTGTCTTGATATAATATTTGTGCTCATCAAGTGTCTTGGGAAAATTTCGAAGACGGGTTCTCATTCCTAAGGTATTTTTCGATGTTGTTGTTGTTGTTGCTGTTGTTATAATTAATATTATCATTATTATTATTATTATTATTATTATTATTATTATTATTATTATTATTATTATTATTATTATTATTCAGGTCACTGCTTGGAATTGAAATCGGTATCTTGGGGTTAGTACCTTGCGCTTTTAACCCCTATGTCATATTCCCGTGGTCAATTACGGGGTGAATTTTCGGGTTTATAGATATAATATTCTCCTATGCTTCCTTAATACCAGTTCCCATATGCTATTCATATCTGCACTTGGTATGTTTAGGAGTTTGTTGTGTCCTAGCGTATGTGCTGCTTCGTTTAGTTTTCGTGTTTTCCATTGATATTGTTTCTCTATTATTTTAACTTCATCCCACAAGGAAAGGTGTTCTCCATTCTACCATACATGATCAGCTATCAACGATTCATGAATATCTGCTCATGTCACAGGTTTGCGATATTCCTCTACCTTTATTTTGAGTGGGCAGCATGTTTCGCCTTTGTATAACTTACCACAGCTGAATGGGATGGAGTACACGCAGTTTTTGGTTATATTCTCTTCTATTGGTGATTTTACCCGAAACAGTTATCTGCGAAGTGTTGTATTACACTTGAATACTGTCCTGATGCCATATGGACAGCATATCTTTTTTATCTTTTCAGGGGCCTTTCACATAAGGTAGACAGACTGCGAATGATATGCAGATGTTCCTCGAGAGCTTAGTTTCGACTACATTTCTGATACTGAGTAGCACTATGCTATTTTGGAGTATGGTACAAAACAAAGGTACCACAAAACATTCTGAACGACTGCTCTTTACCACACGAGCTTAATTCTTCATACGATAACATGTCATTCCTTAATACATGAGTCATCAATATCCGTTATATATATATATATATATATATATATAAACTGCATGTTTATATATATATAATATATATATATAATATATATATATATATATTATATATATATATATATATATATGTATATGTACTCATATCTATCTACCTATCTATCTATCTATCTCCTTATCTTTCAATGTATCTCTTTCCTTCTCTCTCTGTACATATATTCTTATGTGTTCGTCCCCTTAACAATGGTGGTGTGTTTAAAAAAATAATCCAGGTAATCTGGCAACAATAGTTCCAAACACAGAAAACAAATATCTATGAGACCAAAAGTTCTCCGAAACACAACCGCAATTTCTGATGTTACATCAAACACTCCATTTACATTTTAAGTTAAGACTCATGTTCCAGTCCCTAGAAATTCATCTTATTCGCAAAATACTTTCACATTAATCTATTATTACTTACTTTCATGTAATATGATTACAAGTATTCGTATTAGAATTTGGTGACATATTGTAAATAAATGTTAAAAAGTATGTTATGTAATATTGAAATAGCTTTTAAGAATATTTATTGTAACGAAATTAATGGGCATCAAGATACATTCCAATCCAAGGCTTATGAATACATTTGAGTACCGTACAGACGGGGCCAAAGGCCGGCAGGCTCTCGATATATATACATATATATATATATATATATATATATATATATATATATATATATATATATATATAATCGTTTAACGTCCGCTTTCCATGCTAGCATGGGTTGGACAATTTTGACTGCAGGCTGGCGAACAAGAGGGCTGTACCAGACTTCAGTCTTGATCTGGCAGAGTTTCTACACGTGGATGCCCTTCCTTACGCCAACCCCTCCAAAAGTGTAGTGGGTGCTTTTTACGTGCCACCGTCACGAAAGCCAGTAAGGCGACGCTGGTACCGATCATACTCGAATGGTGCCCTTTTATGTGCCACTGGCACGGAAGCCGGTTAGCCTCTGTCAACGATCACCGTCGTATGGTTCTCTTTGCACCCCGCTAGAACAGATGCCAGTCATCGAATTTGATTTCGATTTCACTTGCCTCAACAGGTCTTCGCAAGCAGAATTTAGTGTCCAAAGAAGGAAGAGGTACGCATAAGCGGGCTGGTTACGCTCTTGTCTTATGCCACAGGTTATGGTCTCATTTGGCTTGCCGGGTCTTCTCAAGCACAGCATATTTCCAAAAGTCTTGGTCGCTAGTCATTTCCTTTGTGAGGCCTAATGTTCGAAGGTCGTGCTTCACCACTTCATCCCAGGTCTTCCTGGGAGAATTCACAAAAAAAGCAAAAGCCGAAGACAGGTGGTGTACACAACGAATAGATGTATTAGTATAACGCTCGGGATGTGAAAAAGTATTTAACGTTTCGAGCCTACGCTCTTCCACAAAAAGGAACATAGAAACAAAGAGAGAAAATAAATAATATCTAGTGGCTACTAATCTATCGTAGTGAAGGCCGGATAGAAGGGTAACGCAGGAGAGCTAGGGAGAAGGGGAGATATCAAAGTGGTGGTTATTCCAAAACGAGCTGCACGTGCGTGTGTATAAGAGAGATTTTATATGAGTGTGGAAGAGGGTTGGTGATTTTGACGTGTGCGTGGTGGTGTGTTGTGACGTGATATGTTGTGTGGTATGCTGGTGTAAGGTGTAGGGTTGTGTAGTGTGGTGTTATAGTGTTGGGAGGTATGGGAGGCGTAAATGGTTAAAGCAAAATCTCTATATATATGCATACGCACATACATCTTTGTATATATATATGTATATGTATATATATATATATATATATATATATACATATACATATATATATATATTATATATATATATATATACTATATATATATATATATATATATATATATATATACATATATATATATATACATATATATATATATATATACATATATATATATATACATATATATATATATACTATATATATATATATATATATATATAATATATATATATATATATATATATATATATATATATATATATATATATATATATATATATATATATATATATATATATATATAATATATGCCTACGCACATGTTTGTGTGAGAGTGTGTTTGATTTCGGGGAAAAATATTTTAAGCATTTAAATTGAATGTGTATAGTAATTTTTTTCTGTATTCATTTGTGAAAAACGAACGCTGCTGATATGTCAATTCTCTGAAGGAAATAATCATTTCTTTAATAGTTGTTCTATTTCAAATATTTGCGTGGTAAATACATTATTTTATGGAGAGTGAATGTCAATAAATTTTAATTTTAAATTACCTTCCATTTCAATTTATGTTTTATTATTTCAGGTGCAAGAAAACCATGTTAAATATATTTGGTTATATATCAGTCGTTATGCCTACACTAACTAACATTGCAGTAAATGTGAAGTATTAACAGGCCTATTCAATATTATATCATTTGTACGGCAACGTTAGATATTAGATTTTGCTAATATGTTTTGAAATAATGTTTCAGTATTTATGTATTTGCAATCACAGAAAATAAACACAATTTTGGCAAATGCACATGTACTGATTAGATAACTTCTTTCTCAAATCATAACTACCGGCTATAATATAGCAATAAGTACCATAAGACCGGACATAGATATATGACGTACTTGCATATCCCCTCACATTAAACGTGATTTCCACAAACTGTATTTTAGAAAGATAGTAACCTCAAATGAGAACGACCTGATTAGTTGGATGCGAGTCACTTATGCTTTTCTGATTTTACAATCTACTAGTAACGTTATATATACTCTTTTACTTGTTTCAGTCATTTGACTGCGGCCAGGCTGGAGCACCACCTTTAGTCGAGCAAATCGACCCCGGGACTTATTGTTTTGTAAGCCCAGTACTTATTCTATCGGTCTGTTTTGCCGCACCGCTAAGTGATGGGGACATAAACACACCAGCATCGGTTGTCAAGCAATGCTAGGGGGACAAACACACACACAAACACACACACAAACACACACACACACATATATATATATATATATATATATATATATATATATAATATATATATATATGTACATATATACGACAGGCTTCTTTCAGTTTCCGTCTACCAAATCCACTCACAAGGCATTATATATATATAAAACTATGAATAATTGTTGTTTTCATTCTCTTTGGAATTACTTGTTTCATTGTTTGGGTTTGGCTGCCCTCTGTAAACTTTAAGGCGTCTTGCAAAGTGCCACCTCTCTGTGTATGAATACTATACACTTATGTATATATGTATATATGTATATATACGAGAGTGAGAGGGAGAGAGATTTGAGTAAATAAGAACTGTACAGGATCGAATTATATCAAAATATACCACGTTAGAGTAATTGGCTAGACAGAATGACGCAATCAGTTTCAGTAATCCATTACTATAGAACTGAATGCATTGGTGTAACGTGGTTATCGGTTATTTGGTAATCTTTAAATATAACAGTATTAAAAAATATTCACAGATGAATGGAATCTTGTTCCTGTAATAAAAGTGTAATAAAGGCAAATGAATGTATTATCTAGTACAGCGACAATTGCTTCATTACGGGTCATTGATCTGACTTCAAAATGGTAATGTCTGGAATGCTGTGTGAATGAGATCAGTACGATTGCCTAATATATTATGCAACTCTTAACTCATCAGTCGAATCAAAAATCATGAAGCGAGTTGTATCATGTTGAACAATCAACAAGTGAAATTTCTAATCAAAACTGCCTGAAGTGTGAAGCATGTGAGACTACAATATGTCAATCCGGGGGCGGATAGCAGAATTAGGATTTAAATAAAAAAAATATGAAAAGCCGTTTGTATTCTAAATGTATCATTAAAATTAGCAACCTCGCTCGTAACTGCTGGTCTTGGCAAATTCTATGATTTTTAGTATATTTGTCGTTCCTTATAATCTCATAAAGTCTTTTAACATTTGTCAACATCTATGGCTTTTAAAATTCTCTATATTTCTCATAAATTCTTGTCACATTGTTTTATTACACACCATAAACTTACAATGTTACAGACGTCATCAAGCTTATCTACTGAATCTATGTGATTTTAAGTGGTTGGATTAATTCTCAACTATATTGTAATATTATTGCTATTGTAAGTTATGATTTTTAGGTGTCGTTGTTTTTGAAAATGGTAGTTGTGTACTTCCTTATTATATTATTTCTGGCGTTTCATCTCGTAGCTTCATTACAGCAAAATAACTGATATTTCAATCTCGATATTTAGCTCACAAATTTTATAACTAATATACACATATATATTTATGTTCAGACTGAATATTGCCTAAAGTACCCTTATTTGTCTAGTATACACATTTATTTGTTTATACCAAGGCGGTCTTCCTTTCAATGTGCTAACCATTTTAACTATTTGATATACCCTATTCTGTTTCTACTTAAGTATCTGTAGGCTATGATTGCTGGCTCTGTAATTATGGTTATATCCATATATTTTTCATTTATATTTTCATTTTATATTCCTTCCGCTACTCATTTACCCTTCGTCTCTGAAATCTCCAAGAGACGTTTGTTCTTCTCCGAAACTTTCATTGTGTTATTTTCCCAGAAATATGATTGGGCGGAACATGACTATATTATTCTATTAGCACTGCAATAGACAATCTGAGATGCTTAATCAATATTAATTAAGGAAATGAAAATGTACCGCTGGAGTTTATTAACCATATGATTCCGTGACGTGCTAAACAACATAACACAGTAAACATTTTAGTAAAAAAAAAAAAAAACGTCAGCAGCCGCCTTAGAACATATTTTGATATGGTCAAATGTTTGTCATAGCGCCTGCTGTCAACTGGTATGCAACGCCTTTAATACCAACCTTTCTAGGTATAGTTGCAAGTTCTAATGATATATTTAGAAGAGAAATAGATCTTAACTATTTTTCTATATAAAACGTTATTCTCCTTTCCAAAGTAGTGACTGAAAGATTCTATTCCCACTCATTTTGCATTCCTTCGATGTTTCGATTTCCCATTAGTAATTTCACCACTTTATTATTATTATTATTATTATTATTATTATTATTATTATTGAGTGAGCGAGCAGAGCATGCCATCAAAGTGACACTGGGGTAAAATATACAAAGCCCAGTATACTCATCATGAAGATCCGTCTGATAAAGGTACACCAGGCACATGCATCATAACCATATGTGCGCGACATGGTGATCTCATATCAAGATAAACAGCACATGACCTTGCAGGTGGAGCCCAGTTAGAATTTTCTTCAGATCGAGTAACCCATCCCGCTCAAAAGGTCCCTGAATAAGGGTTGTTTAAGGACGTTGAACGTAACACCCATGTTTCCAGAGGTGAATTATTCAAACCCCAAAGAATCCTTCTCGACACATGGCTATGATGCTCCCCCACTACTTCTGCTCGTGATCAGAGATGCACATATCGTCAGCCACTAAGGGACATGCTCAACTGGTTAAGGTCAAACAACTGACAAGCAAATCTGTGGTATTGAGCAGAATATTTGCTGTAGCCCATATTTTATACCAAGACAAAACAATGTACATGATAACACGTCCAGTCAGTTAAGATCAGAAGCCATGAGAGCCACTGCCTGGTACTGCATCAGGGCATTATTATTATAATTATAATTATAATTATATTATTATTATTATTATTATTATTATTATTATTATTATTATTATTATTATTATTCAACAAATGGTAGTTGCAGGAAAATTATATGCTCTTTACAATCTGTAAATAATCCGGATGATTATATAAAATTCAGTACATTCGTTGGCAGCGTTCATCTGTATAGCTAAACCATGATATTCCCGAGTGAATACATATATAATTCACTTGCCTCTGTCGCTTTTTTTTTCGTTTTTATTTTCTGTAGTTTCAGCTCAGAGCTGCGGCCATGCTGATGCACCACCATGTTGCTACACTATTGTTACTGAGAAACTCTCCAATATGTGGTACCTGATGAAGAATAGAGTTTGATGTAGCTCCCCTCATTTGCACGTCTTGCTGTGAGGTAGGTTCATCTGGGACTCTCGACAGGTAGAGGTCCAGCTATGATTTAAAAACGCCTACATCTACTTTGTGCAGGTTTCTCAAGCTCTTTGGGAGACTATTAAAAGGCTGTGTGTCCCTGAAACCCAGGCTGTTGCAGTAACTGGTCTTCAATCGCGATGGCGTTGCTGGGATCTCTAGCACGATACAGTGTCGTCCCGTCTTGGCATTGGTGTAGCTATCAATGCCAAAATTTGGCACAATTCTTTCCAGGATCTTCCAGATATATATTACTGCATCCCTCCTCCGCCTTCTCTCCAGGGAGTAGAGTCTTAGTTGTTTCAGACTTTCCCAGTAGCTGCGCAGTAGCAAAGAGACGATCTTCTTTGTGAATGTTCTCTGCATTGCTTCAAATTCCGCTGTTAATTGCATACTTGTGGGTGACCTCAGCCGGGAGATGTAATCCAGGCGGCTGAGGATGAATGTTCTCCAGAGGACCATCATAGTTTCCTTATCTCTGCTTCTGAATGTTCTCAGGATCCATCCAGCCAGTCGTCTGCAATTTGTCGCCATCCTGGTAATGTGCACTTGGGAAGAGGTATCATCACTCATGTGGATACCCAGGTCCTTCACTGATTTAGGCTCTGTGAACCAGTGTACCCTGTAAGTTTCATATTCAGTTTTGGAAGCTTTCATTGTTTTCTTACAGTTTTGATTCATGTTTGATGTTTTGCTAGTTTCAAATTTTGATTTTAAATCTACTGAAGTAAAAAGATAAATTGAAGTACACAAAACGTATTGCAACATTTTGTATGCAGTCCCAATTAATAACCTGTTAATATGCACCTAGACTCTTATAATTACTAAGAAATATTTCAAAATAAATTGTACCGACATGTATTATGCAATTACACATATATCGCAAGATAGCAGTTCATTAAATATAGTTAATCTGTAAGTATGGATACGGAAACATCTGAGGTTTCAAATCTTACAAAATAATATGTATATATTTGTACGTGTGTGTATGTGTTTCGGTGTGCATGTATATATATATATACTCACACCCACACACATATACATATATACATATATATAACTTATAAAATACGATATTTTATATGTTATTTATTAATTTAACCTTTAAAGGTATTTTTTAATATGCTGGTGGCCAATGGAAAATTGTTTTTTCGAAAAAATGTTATCCTACGTTATATGTATACATATATATATATATGTGTGTGTTGTGTGTGTGTGTGTGTGTGTGTGTGTGTGTGTGTGTGTGTGAGTGTGTGTGTATGTGTGACAATTGGTTGTTTTTCATAGCGTTTTTGATTGTCTTAATAACTAATGAGATGCCGGAGCAGACTTCAGCCCCGCCAGTGAAATGTGTACCCTACAAAAGTAATCGAATAACTCTTCAGATTCATTTAAGGTTATTTTTATCATGGCTGAACATTACAAAAATCCCAATGTGTATATCTCTTTCTCTTTCTATCTATCTATCTATATATCTATCTATCTATCTATCTATCTATCTATCTATCTATCTATCTATCTATATATATATATATATATATATATATATATACAAAAGTAAACAAAAATGGACCAAGAAGGTAACAGGCGACAGCAACCCATTCGGAAAATTAGACATTACAAAGAAAAGGACAAGGAAAAACAAGGACAGGTCATTCGGCGCTTTCTATCCTCAGTCGAGTCCCAGATTATCTCAGCCGTTTCGGCCGGTTTCACTCGAGACTGATCCAATCTGGGCGACCCGAAGAGAATCTAAGCTAAGTGCGCTAGATTCCTTGGGAGAAAGCAGGCGAATATATACAAAACCACGGACTAAAACAAAAACGGAGAAATAGTACACAAATACAAATACAAACTTCAGGACAGAACAATAGGCTTTTTTCAACTAAGGTCGAATTACATTAAGCTGGCGTGTGTGGAAGTGAAGTCTTACGGCAGTGACATTGTGTCTGATAGTCATGGGAAAGAATGTAAGCGATGCTACACAGATGGTAGTCGAACCAGGAAAGAAAGGTCAGGCATGGCAGAACACCGGTTACGTCGTAGTAGATGAGCGATTGAAGAATTATGGAGAGGCGAGAAAGAGAGAAAGAGAAAGGAAAGACAGAGAGTGAGGTAAAAGAGAGGGGAAAGTGAGAATGAAGGGAAGGCCAAGAAATGTGAGGGTGGCGAGAAAATGATACGAGGAAAGAACGGAGAAAATATGAAGAGGCTAAGAGAAAGAGTATGAGAGTTCTACATCATACACTCCTATATATATATAAAGCTCAACGAGGCTCCGGCAGTGGGTGGCGGCCATCCCTGCTTACCCTTTCGTCACAACTTTTTCTCACTCTTTCTTCTGTTGGCCTTCTCGCTTACCCAGCGGGGTGGCGTCATTTGAAGGCTAAAACAATGCGAAGCGCACTGTGACCAGCGATGTGCAGCAACATCTGATAGCCTGGTCGGTCACGGTGATCAGAGTGATATAAATGTAGACACACACACAAATATATTGTACATCTACACACATACGCAAATATATGTATGTGTTTACGTATTTGAATTATTCGAATCTGTTTAAATCTGTCTCGAAATGAATTCCAACAAGAGTTGAATTTTTGATAGCGTTGTGTCAGTCTAATTAATAATTATTTCTATTCAATCAAATTAAAATTTAAAGCTACAAAGGCAGCATATATTTTTAAAATTTAACGTAATAACATAGGTTAAATAGACATTTATACACACACACACACTCATATATATATATATATTCTTGTTCATGTTTTTCAGTCAGAACCACTATAACTGTATTCGTAAAAGCATACCACCAACAGAGATGAAACTGTAAATTTAACGCCGACAAAAGTATTGAATCATATGCTGTCAGTTAGCGTATATCTTGCAATATCATTCATTTACATTTTTCATGGTTATATCCTAACTTGCTTTGTAGTTTCATATTACTTATTACGAGTTTACTAATACAATATTTCAATAACTCTATATGCCTTTCTATTCGAGTGTAGATGATATTTATTATTCATTATTATCGTCCTCATTGTCGGTCTAAAATTTACAATCCCATTTGGACATTGGCAGTGTAATCAACAATCCTAGTTTCAGTTATTGGATTTCCTCAAAGGAACACAGAAAATCGTTGAAACAATCTCTTTATCCATTAACCTAACTTATTTAACCTGAACATTTTGCTGCGATGCACCAACTTCTCAATTAGCAGTATATTTATGTTATACATTCGTAACCAGTTTGGGAATTCATACTCCATGAACGAATCACTTTATATTTTACACCCACTCATTGTACCTACTGATATTACTCACAGAATACAGATTTTGGTTCCAAATTCTGTTTAATATATATCTACATCTTTGAACAAGCTCTTTAAACAAGCGAAGTCTACTGTCATTCAAATATTCAAATTGACCTAATTTCTCAAAGAAATTTCATACCTTTCTGCCATTTATTACGACGATTATTGTACCATAAGATAGATATTCGAAGTACCACGGTCGAAATACTCCATACAGACTTTGACTAGAAACTCTCAGATATATTATTATTTACATTTTTCATACAGTAATTTTCGAGAAAAAGTTTTCAAATATATATTCCTTCCTCTACACCGGTCGAGATATGCAATTACCCACGAATGCTGCACTTTCAAATAAACCGATGTCATATTCGCCATGAATCTACTAGAGTTGAGCTGAGTAAGATGTTTACTTCAGTATTTTAACGTAAAACATTGGTTTCTAGAGTGAAAGTTATTGTCCAGTTTGTTGTTGAAAGAGCGTTCCCTAATCTTAGATATTATTCTGAAAAATGTGGCCTGATTATGTTTTCCACATCACATAATCTTAATAAATCACAGCCATTTATCCAGCTCATTTTAACATTAATTGGCGCAAGTCGTATGCGTAAAATTCACTGAATAGCACTAATTACCGATTACGATGCAGTAGTAAAGAGACGAAAGTTCTGGAACTGTCAGATGAAAAATAGATCTGTTGTGAGGTATACAGTTCAATATTTACAAAAATTAATCCCTAAAACCTCATATCGATGTTTTAACCTCGTTATAATATTCTTTGCAACAAATTTGTATCCTAATTTTCACTACTTTTTGAAATGTGGCCTTTAAGTAATTGCCATCGTGAAATTGTTCTGGCTTTTGCTGGTGATTTTTTTTCCTGTCAGCTTTTGTATCGTCTATCTGCCCGGACGTTTTATTGTCCTCTATTGCGTTTGTGTTCCATTTTTTAATATTTATATATACATATAGCGACGTACGTACACCTTTGCTCAAATTATATATACATAAGAAGGTAGATAGTTTGGTAGATAGATATATTGATTGATTGATTGATAGATAGATAAATAGATAGATACATACATACATTTATGTATACCCATTTATATGAATCATTGCTTTGTCAGATGGTAAGGAAAATTTCATGCATTTGCAGAATTCAAGAATATACAATTTCCAATCAAATTTGACACAAAAGAACTTGCTTTTCTCAATATTTCAATCACAGACACGAATGGAAGAATATATCTGGACATATTCTATGAACCAAGGACTACAATCAATATATTATATTCAAATCATGTCGCCCAAATCACATAATTCAACAGTCCCTTTAACCTAGAAAAGCAATTATGCATATTTGTATCAAACCCATCTACACGAGAAGAAAACCTGGATGAACTGAAGAACATAATGTTCCAAAGAGCATTTCCATTGAGCAATACCACCAACAGAATAAAACATGTTGATATCCAAGTCCTAATGAAAAGCATAACAAGGAAAAACATTTTACCGTACTTGTCAAACTTCAACCCCTGAAGCATAGAAATATTTGAATACATCCATAAAATACTACATGCCACTTCTATTCGAGGATCAAAAACTGCAAATATTCTGAATGCCCCAAATTATCAAATGTAAATATCAAATGTTCTTACGGGAACAAAAACACATCAACATTCTTCAACGCAACTGTGACGAAATTCAGAAGAACAATCTATTGCACATGTCTGTACTAAACTGATGAACCAGAATTCAAATTTAAAGATGGCCAAGCATTCAAAGTAAATCTCAATATCACTTGCAAATCAGAAAATTTAATCTACGTAACTACATGCAGTTGATATCCACAAAGTTTTATATCACGCAAGCGCGTGTCATTACGAAAAATATGGCGATTCACTGTCATCAGATCTGACACTAAAATGCAAGGAAAATTTTCTTCACATTGAAGCTTGTGCAGGAGTGCGACTTAGCCAACTTGAAATTCTACTAAGTCTACAAGTACTCAGACCATTTCACTAAGCAGCAAAGTTAATGAAAACCATTTCTTTTAAAATATAAACCAAAATGTATATAAACTACGGAGAACAAGGTACATAATTACATATGAAACCTTCAAACATTAGCCAGTAAAGAATGATCTATAATTTACACACATCCACATCATTATTTTATTGTGAGTTTGTGAGTCTTAAACTGTCTCTTAAAACAGAAATCTATGCAAATAAATAATCTGCCTCGTATGCATGTGTGTGTGTGTATATATGTGTGAGTGTAAGTGTGTGTGTATGCGGGTGTGTGCGGTACCACGCCTGCATGTTTATGAAACTATTCTGGTGCTTCATTCTCATCCTGTTTAGTGTCTACAAATTAGACGCGCACGCGCATATTCCAATAACATGCACCACAAAGACAAATGTAAAGTAATTTCTAAGGAACATATTTGAATCTATTTGCTTTTTTACTTATCTGGACATTTATCACAGTACACATCCAGCCAGAACTGAACATATGGAGAGAAAATAATTCTGCTAGTCAATTCAATAGAAGTTTTGATACAAAATAATTTCTTCCCTGCAACAATATTTGATAAAGAAAACTACACAAAGCGCGCGCACATGCACACAAACATACAAAGACACACACGCACACACACTCTTAATGAAAAAAGAGAAATTTCTATAGAATTTGCGACCATCCTTAAATCTATTTAAGACAATATATTCACATGCACACGTAGATGAGCGTAATCTGAATAGGAAATACAGTGCATCACAATTCAATACAACTTTTGACACTTGATCACTTGAAAACCATCCAAAGCCCTTTAAATAAAAAGAAAATATTAAACATATTTATGACTATTCACAGAATAGCAATTCAAAGTGTTTTAATTTCTAAAGTTTAATTCTTATTTCTTAATTCTTCACTTTGAATTTTCAATATTTCCTGCGATAAATGATTAGTAAGATTAATATTTAGGATTATTAAGATTATTATTATTATTTATCATTTCTTATCATTATTATTATCATTATTAGTATTATTATTATTATTATTATTATTATTATTATTATTATTATTATTATTATTATTATTATTATATTATTATTATATTATTATTATTATTATATGGTTGACTTTTGCTTTACATTTGCACAAGCTTGCACCAAGTCTCGTCCAGAGACCTCAAGAGCCAACAAGTTGGAATTTCATGTTGGTGTTATGCCTAGGGTGCCATATATTTGGTTTTGTGATTAGTGTTGTACTAGTGAATGACTAAAAATAAACCATACGAAAATTATGTTTGTTTTAAAACTTAAGATTACAAAGAAAGTATTTTGCGTAGGATATGAGCAGTTCCTATGAGAACTATCTTTTTAATTTCTGCCATTTTGAGGTTTCCTGGTATCTGAGTTAGGTAGCAATCACCGCCTTTTGCTATCATTCCCAGGACACCTATGACAACAGGTATTGTTTTAGTCTTCAGGTTCCACATTTTGCTGATTTCTATTTCCTGTAGGTCTTGACAGATACGTTTATATCGATTGGGACAGTCATTATTATTATTATTATCATTATTATTATTATTATTATTATTATTATTATTATTGTTATTAATCATCATCATCATCATCATCATCATTATTATCATTATTATCTGAGAGTGCAGTGCATGCCATCAAACTGGCACTAGGGTAAAATATACGAAACTCAGTATACTCATCATGAACACCCGTCTGATAACGGTACACTAGTCATATGCATTACAGCATATGTGCGTGACATGGTGATCTCATATCAAGATAAACAGCATATGACATTGCAGGTGGTGGCCCAGTTAGAATTTTCTTCTGGTCGAGTAACCCATCCTGCTCAAAAAATCCCTGAATAAGGTTTGTTTAATGATGTTGAAGGAAACAGCCATGTTTCTAGAGGTGAATTATTCAAACCCCAAATAATCCCACTCAACACATGGCTATGATGCTCCTCCGCTACTTCTGCTCGTGTTCAGAGATGCACATATCGTCAGCCATTAAGGGACTTGTTCAACTGATTACGGTCAAACAACTGACAAGCAAATCTGTTGTATTGAGCAGAATATTTGATGTAGCCCATCTTTTATACCAAGACAAAATAATGTACATGATAAAATTCCAATCAGTTAAGATCAGAAGCCAGCAGAGCCACTGTCTGGTAGCGCATCAGGGCATTTTGGTATTATTATTATTATTATATTATTATTATTATTATTATTATTATTATTATTATTATTAAATTATTATTATCATTATCATTATCTTTATTATTATTTTTATTATTCTTAATATTTTTATTACTATTATTCTTATTATTACTATTATTCTTATCGTTATTAGTAGTAGTAGTAGCGGTAGCAGTAATAATAGCAGCAGCAGCAGCAGCAGCAGCAGTAGTAGTAGTAGTAGTAGTAGTAGTAGTAGTCGTAGTAATAGTAGTAGTAGTAGTAGTAGTAGAAGTACGAGGTTGAGCACGCAGTATCCGCAGCGAAACAGCTTCGAACCTTTTCGTCCTAGGTTGTTTTCCTCGGCTTCGATACAGTCCTGGTAACTGATCAAGCCTCTCCCAACCTTTCTTCCGGAGGTCGACTTTAGCTTACATCCTTCGAGCTCGATGAAATAAATACCTATTGAGCGCTGGTGTCGATGTAGACGTCTTGCCGCTTCCATTGAACCTACTGGTGTTGTACCGAAGTTCGAAGCGAATAAGATGTACATGAATAACGAAACTAGTCACTTTAGGTAACTAATATAAAAATATATATCCTGTAAAATCGAAAAGAGAAATGAAAAAGAATATTTAAACATATTTTCCATGTCCTTTCCCCTTTTACCTTTAATCTATAACTATATATTTGTGTGTATATGTATGTATACATACATACACACACGCACATATGTATCTCTCTCTCTCTCTCTCTCTCTCTATATATATATATATATATGTATATATAATACAAATAAGAAAATGGAGGTCTATTGATGAAAGTATCTCATTCTGCCTATAGTAGTCAGATGTATTGAGGTAATATGCAGTTAAAAATGAGTTACTTATACATATACATATATCTCAAGGCCTCGTCAGAGTTTACAAAGTAAAGTTATAAAAATGTAAATATAAATAAGAAACAAAATACACATACAATATATATATATATATATATATATATATATATATATATATTTACGTGTGTGTGTGTGCGTACGTGTGTGTATCTCTCTCTCTCTCTCTATATATATATATATACATCGAAACATCTGTAAATATATATTTATATATATATATAAGCATGTGTAGCATACGTATGTATATATGTATGTACATATAGACAAGTATATATATGTACATACCCCCCACACACATATATATATATATGTGTCCGTGCGTACGTGTGTGTTAATACGATTCTTTGTGCGAGACAGGCTTTGGAATATTTTTGTCATATTAGCATTTGTCTATATTTAGAATCACATCAATTATAACATACCATTCTTGTGATTAGATTATATATCAACAGAAATGTAGGTGTATTATTATGCATTCTTGTGGAACGTTGCTATTCGTGTTACAGGTACTCTCGTATTACTGTCCTGTTTATCAGCTTTTATTCCGGTTTTTACAATATTTTACAGGTTCCAATGTCCAGTTCAGGATGAAAGGTACCATGAACATTCTGTAGGCAAATAGGAAAACAAAATCCTGGAATTCTAATTATTTGCAAAGACCTGCCATACATGATGACGATGATGATGATGATGATGATGATGATCATCATCATCATCATCATCATCATCCTCATGGATGGAAGATTTCAAACTATATGGCAAATATAAGACACACGTTAACTCCTGGGTGAACAAGATATAAGGTTTTAGTTCTGGTATTTGAATGGAATGTGGACTCAAAATGTGTGGAATAATCTACATAATAAGGGGAAAGATACAGTCCCTGGCAGGCATAGAATTACCAGATAAAGACTCGATTAAGCAATCTGAAATGGAAGAATACAAATAAGGCTGTCGAAGATAATACAGGCAAAAAAACAGATGGCCGCATTTGACAAAAAGTTATTTAAAACCGGAAACAGGAAATGACTTGCAAATGTAATAATTGTTTACAACTGCACCCCAAAATATAATGAATAAACAGCTACAGAAAGAGAGAGAAGAGAAAGAGAGAGAGAGACTAATAAATAAAACAATGCGTAGAGAAACCTTTAAAAAAAAATCGAGTATACTCTCACATACTGACAACTGCTTAATCAAAAAATGGTCATTAAACATACATCATAACATAAACACATCATGAAAGTTGAGAATTCGTACCTCAACAAATAGAAGAAAATGACAAAAGGCCAAAAGAAATTTGAGTGTTTCTTCCAAGAGAAAGAATATATTAAAGAAATGAAACATATTTATTGGGATATTTACAATAAAATTATTCACTTCAATGGGTGAACAACATGAATGACGATTCCTATTTTCTTGTGGTGAGGTATGTTGTTGAACAAATAGTCAGCACACTGAAAGAGTGCACCACTAGATAATGCGAAGAAGGCAAAGTGTTGCAAATAGAAATATCATATCCTAAAGGAATTTCTGACCATAATACATTATGATCAGATAACCTCTGGGAAAAAAAAAAACCTCCTCAGAATGACTGTGCACATTTCTAAACAAAATAACATAGATCGGATATTGATACATCTTTTTGCACAAGGCATTTCTACAGGCACAGAAATTCCCTAAGAATCCTTACACATATAATTAAAATTAATATTTGGCGGTAATATATTGGGAAACGGCATATCAGCACAAACGCAGATGAGTTACCGAATTTAATGTGAGTGCTACAGACTGGAGTAACTATTAAGCCGAAAAATAAAAAAAAAAACAGAAAGAAATGAAAAATAAACGTAATTCAGCGGGACATAAAGTAAGTGTAATATATATCATATAATATAATGGGATTAAAAACATTGAGCCCGACAGTACATTCAATGTTAAAAATCAATGAATGTCATATTGTCCAACTTAGTAAAATGCAGACGTTGACTAAAGTTCAAAACATTTGTATTAGACTCCTTTTAGCTTCTGAATCTAAAACAGAATTCATGAATGCCTAAATACAACGGACCATAAAATAATTGAGATAAAATGAAATCATATTCATTACATATGGAAGAATATAGGGAGAAAATCACGTGTCTAGAACAGTTACAAATAGCTTATTCCTACTTTAAAACCCTATCGGTCAGTTTTTGACAACTCCTAAAGAACAATTAAAAAATAACAGCTATAGGACACTGGATATCAAAGAAAGACTGAAAACGAATATTAAAAATCATTCATGAAAACATTTCAGCACATATGTCACGATATAAAAAAGAAGTTGGAAGTTGAACACAAGGAAAAAAAAAACTATGTAGAATAAATAACCGAGAGTATTCAATTGATAGAAATGAAAATAAAATTTTAAATATTTGAAAAAAAAAAACACGAGAAAAATGAGATTGCAAATATATCAATCCCTTGTGAATAATATGGGAGTTTTCTATTTGGTAGGTTTATATCAGGAAGATAGACAACAGTGAGCTGCAGCAGGATTCAATCAAATAATTTTCAGTTATGTATAATGATTGCATATTAAAAATAGAAAACGAAGACAGCTCACTAAACAAGCAATGGACAACTTAAATATTACGTCAATAAGTAATAATAATGAAGGATAATATTTAGTGTCAACACAGATTAATGAAATCACTGAAATATATAATTTGATGGAGTAAATCAAACACGAAATTGAAGAGACAACATAAATACAAATTCAAAACAGGTTACAGAGCAGTCACGATTATACACCACGAAAGAGACATAAATTAGCACACAAACTGTACTGTTATGGATCATATAAATAAATCACACACTGCCCCAACACACACACACACACACACACACACACACACGCAGCACACACACACGGATGAATATGAAGAACATAATCCGACTGAGTTTAGGCCAAATGGCTTTTAACAAAGCGATTAGTACCGACTACATAAAAGAATGGAAAATATTATTTCTAACGCAGTTCTTCTTTGGGAATATTATGTGCCTCAAGTAAACATTTCAAGGGAAGGTAAAATTTTGAAGTACGTGAAAACATGAACACGAACATAATTAAACATCATCACGGGAAAGTCACATCAGTGTATTAAGAAGCAGACGATTAAAAACCAGAAACATTTCAATGCTTCTGTTTGCATATAGCAACCGGTGATAATGAGACATATCTGAGAAAAATAGGAAGGCACAGAAAATATATTAACAAGAGTAATTCAAAATACCCATATAAACAGGAATCATTAAAGAACTGCTAGAACGTGTAATTTCCACGGGATGAAATAAATTAAGAGAATCCATTTAAGAAAGAAATGATGATTTGCATTGCTAAAACATTTATAGTTTAGCTTTCTTTAAATATATTTGAGGTTTGCCAACATTCATTTCCTTACCTCTCCGTCCGTGTTTTCTTTTCGCCTCTCTTTATTATACACTATTGTGGTTCGTCTCCGATCCATGTGCTATATCTGCCTATCCTTTCTTGGTTGGCTCCCAACCGTGTTTCTTGTGAATCCATAGTTTAGGTGATTTCCGTACATAGAATTCATGTATAACTGACCGTGATTGACCCCGCATATTTTATTTACATGTTTAACCACTTCTAAACGTTTCTCTTATTCAGGAATGTTCACTGAAATTTCCTGAAACGACTACATGCCTGCTTTGCTGTATGTTAAATGCAGTCATTTACGAAACTTTTTCTCGTCTAATTCGATATACATCTCATTCTTGGGATTGGCAACTGCTGATATTACATTTGTGAGGTCAGGATTAACTTCGTACTTTGCTGTTAAGCAAAATGTATGATATAATTTATAAACTCCGAATAGCATTCCACCAGATAACTCTCCTCCATGAATATGAGCGGTCCTCTTAAGACGTTATATAAAACTATTTTGAAGAGAGCATTCCCATAAATCAAAAAAGCAATAACCCCTTGTCAAATTCAATTGCATAGGATATCAACTAACAAGTTTACACATAAACTCCATACAACATTTCCTATCAAGAGCTAAAGCTTGCAAAGGTGTATAGCTGTTAATATATACGGTTCACTGTTATCAGCTGTGTTATTACGAAAAATGAAGAATTTATTTAAGGTAAAATAACATATCAATCAAATACATCTGTTGGAATTTCAATGATAATGAAAGAGAGAGAGAGAGAGAGAGTAAATGATATAAACAAATTATGAAATAACTGATTCTTTATGAGCGAGCAAAAACGATGGAAATACAAGTGAAGCATCTCGACAGGTTGGAACAAGATAAACAGACGTCCAGTATGGAAAACTGAAAATTGAACTGTTGTATACTCTAAGGAAAACGGCTAAGAATTACATCTGGAACAAGCAAGAATTATACAGGAAATTGGTATATCCGCGTGTAACAATTGTAAAATGGAAGTTCCCCTATACGAAGTGGCAATAGGGGCGCGATGTCGTTAAACTGGCAATAGGAGAAGATGCTGAGTCAAGAAGGTAGGACGAAAAGTGTAAATGCTAATGGTAGCCACGAAGAGATTGTAAAACCAATAGAACAAATTTGAACAAGATGTTACTAATAATTGTGTCTAGCTTCGAATGTATGAAAAGCAGATTCTACAGCATAAAATGCATGAAATTTATATTACCACAACATATATTACATTCAATACTGTCCTAGCCGTAAATCACATATCCATGGCTGCAAGAAGTGCAATAGAAAATGAATTTCACTATTTTTGACAGATAATTGTAAGTGGAAAATAAAAAGAAAATTGAAACAAATCAGCATCAACATTTGAGAAGAGACCTGCTTTAACTACAGTTCACAAATATTGAAGAAAGGATGACAACAAATATAACTAATTTAAAATGATATGAAAAGAGAATATCTCTTTTTACAGAGAATATTGTCCTTTTCAATTGATCACAAGGAAATGTTCGAAAACTTGGTGTAAAAAAAATAAACAAAATGATTAAGTACCAGACGCCAAAAGGAGAAATAAAATATTACGTATATACTGTGAGAGAACATACCCATAACGAGTAGACATATGTTGGTTGAAGTTGTAGACGAATTAAAATGCGTAAAAAGTGACTGTTATTGCTGTTATTGATAGTGACTTGTTTTGCTTTGTTAGTGAGAGGTGTTTTAGAGAAAATTATATTGACAATATTTGGGGCCATGTTAGCGTGTAGAATTATTTCATGTATGGCGATATTTGTAAGCAAGTGAGTTTCCTTAGGTGTGTTCGTGTGCTAAGTAGGCACCGGTTGTGTTCGTAGTTTAGTTATTTTTGGTTTTATTGAATTTTAGCGATTGCTTTGACAATGAAAATATGAATGTTACAAAATCTGTTATTTATTTAAATCATTAATAACAGGGTTTGTCAAACTTTTTTAAAGTCCCACTTTCTCGTGTATTCAGTGACCTAAATAATTATAAAATACCCACTTTTGAAATAGAATGGAAGAAATATTTATAAACACACAGTCCACGAACATAGCCTTCATAAAAGTCAAGTGTTAAAATGCTTCTATACTAATTAAATATCTCCAAAACACCGCTCCGTAACAACCTAAATACTGCACCACAAGTAAAGAAGACGAAACAAAGACTATGTAAAGTCAAAAGTTAACTCTAATGCATCACAATCTCAACATGCTTTGACGGGGCAAAACTTCGAAATCACAGAAACAACAATATTCTTTGATGAAGAATAACCATATACTCTACTAAACTATAACTTATCCCCCCAGAATAATGTAAATTTTGGTTTATAGAAACAAATATTTCTCTCTCTCTCCCTCTCTCTCTATCAGTCTCTTTATATATATATATATATATATATATATATATATACAAAAATTTCTCTCTCTCTCTCTGTATATATATATATATATACAGAGAGAGAGAGAGAGGGAGAGAGAGAGAAAAAGAAATAGAGAGATACGTATATATGTACATGCATATATACACACAAACATATGTACATGATTACATACACTCACATACTCATACACGAATATATATATATATATATATATATATATATAATATATATATATATATATATATAATATATATATATATATATATATATATATATATATATATATATGTATGTATGCATAAACATATTAAGTATAGATTTTTCTCTTTTCACTATTTTTATCGTTTATATTACATATTGACTCGCCGTATTCCTGCCGCAAGGAGAATTAGTGAAATAATTAGGTGAATGTAAGGAAATGACATTACACGTACTTACAACGCAATTGTAAACCAAATGATATCACCACACACGCACACACATACACACACACACTCACACACACATACATACATATCACAAGTGTGGTTTCTCCATGTGAAAGATTCTGATTTTCACAGGTGTCGTATTAGTTTCAGGAAAAATATCTAGAGAAGACATTACAGTACCAAATGATATCTACTTAAAAAGTGATGCATATGTATGTGTGTGTGAGTGTGCGCGTGCATACGTGTCTGTATGTGTGTGTAGGCGCATGTGTGTGTATGTGTGAATGCACGCGATGTGATGGAAATAGAGTTTACTTCCGTGTATCACCTTAAGTGTATGAATATATCTACGATTCAAGTGTAAGTATGCATATAACTGCTTATAGACTTAGACACACACTCACATATCTGAATAAATACACACATACACACACACACATATATATATACAGTTTCGGCCAAAATGTTCAGAACGGCATTGTTTTCGTCAGAAAAGTAGATGTACTTTTTTATCAAAGTTGTTTTATATTCTCTAATTTTCAAGACAATCAATACAATAGTATGTGTTATTGCCTGCGATTTTAGTGTAATTTGAGAGGATAATACAAAAGTTATGGATGATTTAGGGATTTACTGCAAAACCCATGGCGGCCAAAACGATCAGAACGGTTGCTTTTACTCCGTGTTTTAGTATTTTTAACCGGTGAACTCTAATGTTTTGAATTTATTTACCTGACGGTTCGTTCACTAAACATGAGTAATAATATTTGCAGTGTACTTTGTTAATATAATGCCACTTACTCCGTTACCAATTCGTGAGCAGATTATTAAGCTTCGAAGGAAGGATAATGTAAGAATTGAATCTATTGCAAAGATTGTTAACAAGTCAAAAAGTGTTGTACACGGTATTCTTAAGGTTTACGATGATTGTGGTTCGTGTGAAGCAAGAAGGTTTACAGGAAGACCAAGAAAAACGACCAAGAGAGAAGATCGTGCTATGGTAAAGTTGGTTAAAAAGGACAGATTTAAAACTGCTGCTGCTGCTGCTTCTCGGCAAATGAGCATTGTATTGAAGAAAAGTTTATCTCGAAAAACTGTCTCGTCGTTTAGTTGATCATGACCTACAAGCAAGAGCACCTGCACTGAAGCCATTGATCAGCTCCAACAATCAAAAGTGTCGTCTTACCTTTGCAACCGAACATGTGTAGTGGTCTCAAGAAAAATGGCAAATGGTGCATTTCAGTGATGAATCTAAGTTTATGCTATTTGGCTCAGATGGGAAAAAGGTACGTTCGTAGAAAAGTAGGTGAAAAATGGTCGCCTAAATGCCTTAAGACTACTGTTAAATTCGGTGGATGAAGTGTCATGGTTTGGAGAATGATATCTGGAGATGGTGTGGGCCCTTTGGTGCGATTACATGGAAAGTTAAATGCAGGAGTTTATAAACAACTTGTAAAAGATCATGTCTTACCTGTGCTGAGAAATTCAACTAAGCGACCACCCATATTCATGCAGGACAATGCCCCATGTCACAAGGCTAAGGTGGTCATGAACTTCCTCAAGGCTGAAAAGGTTATTGTTATGGATTGGCCAGCTCAAAGCCCAGATCTCAATCCTATTGAAAATGTGTGGAATATTCTAGGAGAACATTCGAAAGCCAGAAATCCTAAAACAACTGAGCAATTATGGAATGCCCTTCAGGAAGAATGGAATAAGATCACCCAGCAAGAAATTTAAAAAAATAATTTCCTCATGCAGTCGAAGATGTCAAAGTGTGATTGAAGCTAAAGAGCTTTTCACTAAATGTTAAATAATTCCAGTATTCTCTGTCATTTTTGATTATTTTGTTATTTTTTCAACCGTTCTGATCATTTTGGCCACCATGGGTTTTGCAGCAAATTACTAAATCGTCCATAACTTTTGTATTATCTTCTCACATTACACCAAAATCTCAGACAATAACAATTAATATTACCATTTTGTAAGAAACATATCCGTTAGATTCTAATTCTTATTTTTATATTGTAGTTTACTGCACATATAGACGTGCATGCACATTGTTATGTTTGTCTATTTTTTTCTTTCGTCTCTCTCACTATTATTATTACTGTTAATTTTTCCGTTTTACAACTTGCTTGTAAATGTCCGGTTTTCCCTTTTACCCCATTTCTATACTCCCTTATTGTCTCTTATTTTGATTTACTTTATTTTATTAAACTTCTTTGATGTCCTTCCAAAAATTCCTCACACTGATGAGAATGACAATGCAACAGT
>NC_043005.1:69496448-69548948 GCF_006345805.1 Octopus sinensis
TGTTTCATTATTGTATGTATGCCATATGGAAAAGTAAACAAAAATTCTATTAGTGGAAATCTTGTGGAATAAGTATAACATGTACTTGAAGAAAATGAAATAGTGAATTTAATACAGATAAGTAAACGTCACGTACATATCGCATTTGTCAATCATTTGAATATTATCTGTAGATATTTTGGAACTAGTGTGAAAATATCAATTCACGAAAAAAGAGAAATACGACTTAAAATAATGCAGATAATGTTTAAATCTAGTTTAATCTCAGATGAATTCTCGACATTGTAGGAGTTTCATTTAAATAGCAATGTATATATCATTATTGAAAAATTACAAGAATGCTTAACGTATGCAGTCTTTTAGTATGTGCACTGTTAAGACAATATAGTTTTACTGTATAACCTTTATATTAACCATTACTTTGTCTCAATTTGTAGAACTATATAGAATAGTAATACAACTCAGAGAAATGTGATATAGAATTGCAGTTTCCCTGTGAATTACTGTTTTTCAACCACTTGAGCGGAAAAACGCGCAATACCATTATTTACAAATAACTAATCAACTAATTTTTAGATGACCTATTATCTATAACCATATATATCTATAACCATATATATATAACCATATAGATATATAACCATATATATTATCTATAACCATATATGTCTTTATCCGAGCGGTGCTTTAAATCACTTTTGTGTTAGTATCTTTATAAATTTATGACGGATATTGTAAGGTGGTTTTATTTCCTCTAATACCAAACCGCATTCTTTTACACTTTTTGAACCGTTATTCCTAATTTTTCACCATCATATTTCTACATCCCATATTTTATATTTCACTAAATTACCAGTCTGCGTTTACGTTCTCAACCACTACATTGCATCACTTACAGCACACCCAGTCATCAAAATATCCACTATAACCTCAGCCTTTTAAAATTCTAGCTCTAAAAAACTGTAATTATTTTCGCATCTGAGCGTCATAACTACAATAATTTTCAAACTATTTCAGCTCCTCGACAAAGGAGAAGCAGTTTCTTCTTTATTACACTAACAGTAACATGTCTCCTACTAAAAAAAGTAAGCTATAAACTTATTTAACTCCGTACACTATTTTCAAGATATTAGAAGAGTATTAAGTAAGATATGCAATGAATGTAAAGAACAATGATTATATTATAGTTCTAAATTGAAAATAAATACAAACGAAATGATGAGTTTCACGGTTATTAACACTGCTAGGAAATTACGGGTAACATCGAATGGGATGTATAGAATCGTGTGTAGAGTAATTCAATTCTTTTGTGTAATCAGTTTTATTTGAGAATCCAGGATTATCTTTCTAGTAACAATTTTGATTAAAATGATAAAAGAATCTAAGTAAAACAATTCTGTCTTAGACACGCTTACATTTGAGTGTGCGTGAAAGCAATTAAGGAGCAATATTTTTCTGCGAAAATAATTCAATTCACTTATCTTTCGTTAGCATGAATAAATCCTGTTTCACGACACTGAATTAGTATCGAAAACACAAAGCTGTATTATATAGCACATAGATGTTGCCGTGAATGATTTAATGCAGTTTGATGTATTCCAAAAATAATTTTTTATGCATTCATATCACTCTTCGTTAGTCAGATATCGATGTTATACGTACAATTTTTACATTTTAAATATTAGTCATTTCTTCAGTTACGATTCTGTACATTATCTATTGTACGATGTTTTTGCATATAAAAACACTATTGATAAAAAGTAATAAATTCTCTACATTTTCTGGGTAAACTGTATTAAATATAATCTATGAGTGTCGAAGGACTTGATGACCAACACATATTTGCAGATGTTTAATGGGCATTGCCTACAAAGGTTTTCAATGTGTTACGGATGTATTATATACAATAAATGATTCAATGAGTGGATACAAAACATTTTTAAACAACCATTTTAATACTCGGATTTAAGTAACTAAGATAAACAAAGAAATATCCTGCCAGAAAAAATGATCGATATAGAAGGAATTAAATATTGTTTCAAATGTTGATTCAAGTCCAGTAATTTTGGATCAGTGGTATATCGATTACATCGACCTCAATCCTAAATTGGTACTTATTTTATTGATGAAAGGCGAGGTCGACCTCTGTGGAATTTGAACTCAGGACATAAAGACGTACGAAATGCCGCTAAGGGTTTGAGCCTGATCGCGCCATTCTGCTAGCCCATCGCCTTATCGAGGATTTAACTATTAAGATTTAGACATGGTTGTGCACGTATTTTCAGCTAGTGACTTATTTCAAAACTTTGCTAAGGAATTAGCAAAATTGTTATAGACACATAAAATATTATCGAGAATATATTTTTGTAATCCATTTACACTTTATGAGTCCTAAAGTCATTTGAAACTGAAGTCCATTGTATTATCTTTTACTACTCTTTTATCGTATAAAGGCATCTACAATTATTCTATATTCGAAACGTTTGCACATCATTTTCTAACGTACTTTCTCACTGTTACTTGAATGATCATGTACAATGGCCTAGTTTCTTCAGTTCTCTTCTATTTCAATTCCCATCAGCAGAGCTTTTATCGGGAAGATATCTATTGCGTTTCCAACAATAAAAATAAACCAGTGCATGTCCTGTTCTATCACAGCCAACGTATCTACCAGTTTTTTAAGGGATACTGTCTGCCCTTAGCGATTTATTTTTTGTTCGTGGATGATAGAGCCACACTCTAGTTACGTCACGTAACGTAATGCATGTTACTGCTTGTGACTACGCTATATAGGATAATTTTGATTTTATGTAATTTCGAATAAAATTTTATTTTCATCTGTGTAATATAATGTAACGTACGATCATAGTACATAAAGAACTTGAGGGGGAATTCTAGCTATAAATAGACAAAAAGTGAATTTTCCTACGCACAAAATGAATCTAGATGAATAGATTTCTATATGCTATAGATAAAATGACTATAAATATAAAAACACGAATATTGAATAATAAATTATGTACATTTTACACTGGAAGTATGACGTAAAGCAAAAGGCGCATAAAATTTCAAAGATACCTCAATACATTTCTACGATAAATGTTTGTTTTTATGTATCTATTTATTAATACTTTGTGAGTCTTTATTGAATTATGATATGTTATGATATGATTGTAGCAGTGAAAATAATGAATATTGTAGGCGTCACGTTGTAACTCTTCCATAAAGTGATTCAAGAATATTTAAGATGAACTTACACCAATGACTGGCTCTCCGAGTTAAATCTATGTAGCATACAAATTCCGCAGGAAGACATGTTTTCTTAAATACTAGCGGGCTATCAGCTTTGTATCCAGTATATCTCTTGATCATTTTGTCAGGCACTCTTTTTTATAAAGTTAGTAACTACAATATATTCACATATAACTATATTACTTGTAAATTGATTTCGTCATATTGGCCCGGCATTTAACAACAAAAATGCATATATTTTATGTTTGCATTATATTTTATATATTTTTGTGTCAGCCTTATCCATATTTTGCATAGTGCAGACTTCTCTATAACTCAGCCTATGCCATGCAGTTTAAGTTATAAATGCAAGTCTCGTGACATTTTCTTGTTGTTTTTACTTTGTAAAATCAAAACAACAAACAGGAATGTAAAACTCAAAATATCATGCAAATGTTGCAATGAAAAAATCTGAAAATATTTTTAAAAGGCTCTAATTTTCATGAGAATGAAACACTGATGCAAATGTTTCATACCTTATAAAATTTAACGCAAGTAAATGTTGTAAAATGTAAAAATCACCCATGAAAAGGTTTCTTGGGACAACAACCTATCCTGTATCGCTCCAAAATTTCTATTTCGATACATGTTAAAAATGGTGTGCATTAATGTACACACTTATACAAACAAAAGATGAAACATTATTCCTATTTAGACGAACAGGATTAGATTTATTTAACCACAATTGTTTCAAGGCGGTGCTCCAGCTTGGCCACAGTCTAACGTCTGAAACAAGTAAGAGTTAAAAAAATAAAATACTCTCTTAAATTACATATATTTCTGTGAAAGTACTTGAGCAGCATGGAACACTTCATTCCCCTTCACAAAGATGTTTTCTGAGAAATATTGTCACCGAAGTTTTTTGTGTTTATTTTGATCAACAGTGATTTCCATATGCGAAAGTATGAAAAAATGGATTGATTTATTCATGGAATCCCAATGCAGGGAAATATTTCCCTTATTTTACTGTTCAATGTAATTCTCCCAGGGAAATCTAGTTTATGAGATAAAACACTTTATAGAATAGTGTCTAAATAAATCTCATACTTCAATGCATGAAAATCACAGAAACATTCATGCATCTATTGTAAATTAGCCCGACTATATTTATCGGTTTCTCATTTATGCAAAATCCAGGCGATGTATTATTGAACTTGCCTCTGGATTTGAAATATTCTTTGCGATTTCCTGCTTATTTCGGATTATTGCATCAAAATTACAAGGGTTTTATTATGAAATATAATATTCGCTGAATGAGTTTTGCTTTGAATTTTACTGCACACCATATCTCAAAACATTCATCTCAATGTACTAACCATTGAATTTTACGTAATATATAGGATATAACAATTATTAAATTTAAACGTTTCACTCTTGTTTTGCGCTTATTGTTAATAACGATATGGATATGGACACACACACACACACACACACACACACACACACACACACACCACACTCACACACACAGACACATACATATATAAATGAGGTATGAGAGGGGAATATATTTAATTAACTACTTCATATCCGCTTCATATACAATTACGTTTCGCAATCTTCATCGTAATATAATTTCCTTGTACGATAAATTATAAAATGAAACATTTTTTAATTATCAGAGTTACTGATTGACTTTTATGGGTAAATTGTTGAAGCTGGTTACGAATCTGAAGTCTGATTTCCTCTATTAGGTCACATTTGTATGTGAATGATACCAGCTGTTTGACATTATAGGATATGTAAAGTATACTATATAAAGTATATTGAATACAAGATACGAACATTTCATGGATTTTTATTGTACGATATTGAAATCATTATTTACAAATACGTTAGTATAGCTCAAATGCATAACAACCTAAAATCTTTAGGATTTGGATTTTCAATGGTGCTTTGTCTCAGGTTCATCCCTGTATAACATCCACCAACAGTAGTCAGTTAACATTCCTGCATTCCAAAATCCTTTATATCCTTGTTCCATCGATGCCATATATTGATGAAAGCGTTCCCCTTGCTAATCTTGCTCATTAGACACTGCTTCAAGATTCTCTGCAGAAACGTCCAGATATGAATCAATGAAATGAACTTTTAGTGACATCCGACAGACAATTTCAACGTAGGAGTCTAGAAGACATTTCACACCCTTTCTAAACTCTAGAGATCTCTTGTGTAGGAAATTTTCACAGGGCCATATGAAGGATTCCCAGGTTTTAAGCTCAATCTCATCAAGTTCTGGCTGTGAGGAAGTGGTTGTTCTTCAGGAGTTCTTTTTATCTGCGGATGTATGAATACGCACTCCTTCAGTATTGCCTTGGTGATTTTTGGAAATTTGTCCTTCACATATTCAAAAACTCTTGAGCTTTTTCCTGGCAGGTGTTTTTACGAATTTTTCCATGAGGCCAAGCTTTATGTGAAGAGGGAGAATAAGATTTTCTGGGTTTAAAAGTGGCTTACACTGGACGCTAGAACTCCCGGCTCATGATTTTCGCAAAGGCCAATCTGATTGCACATAATGCCTGTTAGTTGCACGACTGTCCCATAGGCATAAAAAGCAACAATATTTCGTGAACCCAGATTGCATTCCCATCAACATTCCAATCAGCTTCAAGTCTCTACATATTTTCCAGCTGTAGTTTGTATACTTTATGGCATTGAGGAGTACTTGCATGTTTTCATAACACTCCTTCATGTGCACTGAATGTCCTAAGGGAATGGATGGTTTCTTATTGTCATTGTGCAGTAGTACTGCCTTGAGGCTTCTCTTAGAGGAATCAATGATCCATTGGCTATCTCCATATCATAGGTATTGCAAACAGCATTGTTCTCTTCCTATCATTTAGCCAATCCCTTAGCCCATTTGAACAAGCTGAGCAGATGATGTGCGGGGCCAAACTCTTATTTGGATCCCCAAGAGAGCAGCCAAAGTGTAACTTGTAGATCTTGATTTCACATGTGATGGCACGTTGCTCAGTTTCGGTGGTAAATGAACTACAGACATGACAAAATATATCAGGAATGTTGTTGCAATGCCTTGGCATCTTGAGTAGGATATGATGATGATGATGATGATGACTTGGTAACTTAAACTGATAAAAATTGGTAGTTGACCACTGTTATCTTACATGCCTGTATGAATATGTTTGCTATATAGTGCCCAATAAACTTGTGGATTTGCAAATAAATGCAAATCCTTAAACTCGCATGCATGATTAATATACTAAAGTTATTATTACATAATGAGGATTCCGAAACGACCCTGGGAAAATGAATATATATATCTTTCATGCCTACTGATATAGTGAGAGAGACAGAAGTAGGAAATTACGAGATTCTTTACTGATTACTAAAATGAACGCAGAGCCTGAACGTGCTTTACCGGTAAACCAACAGGGGTATACAATTTATTAGCATATGATATATATATATATATATATATATAATATATATATTATATATATATATATATATATATAATAGATAGATAGATAGATATATCGATATATAGATAAAAACTGCGTGTGTATAAGTATGCATGTAGTGTTAAATGCTAAGTATAATATATAGAGAAACTATGAGGACAATATGTAATAAATATGAACTTAGATTAACATGTTCACTACAAGAAAAATAGTTTCAGAATTTCAGCCTTTGCAACTTCATCAGAATAAATAGTTGGGTATAAAGTAGAATAATCCATTAAGTTGTGGGAAAGATTCCCGTATGCTCCGTAGCCGTAACGGGGAATTAAGAAGGGAATAATAGGCTTGAATATTTACGTAAATATAGAATATAGCCGTAGCATGAAAGGGTTATACGTAGGCTTTTTGTGGATGCGTTAATATTTTAGAAATGTGCAAATCCTTAGAGTTGTAATGTAGACTGGGAGGATTTTGTCTGTGCAGATGGCACATGTTTAAAGAAAACCTGAACGTAACGCGGCGAGAGGAGGCGCAAGTGTGAGTCAAATGGAACGGCAAGATAAATATGTAGTGTTTTATGTTTTACGTGTATAAGGGTAAACGTTTAAGAGGATTTTCAAGAGAGGAACATTTGAATTAAATAAGGAAAACAAGGTTACAAAAAGTTTGAATTTGTAAGAAAAAAATGTAAAGAAAATTTACAGAAAATTTATAATTACTTTTTCTGAAGGATTTTCTGAAGGATTTACAAGAAGTTTTAAAATTATTGTGAGATACTTGCTAAAGTATTAAAACACAAATCGAAGATGGGTCTATTGAAAAGCTGAAGCTTATTTGAGGTGTGATAGATATGTGCGCAAATATACTAAGCGAGAAAAAGAAATTTTAGTAATTTAGGGAAAAAAGTGAAAAACGTTTAAAACTATTAACAAGACACAAAACTGGTACAAAATCATAAAAGATTTTGTTAGATTTACTTACACGTCTTTATGTATGTAACTGATTATGTATATATGCGTATGTAAATGGGTATACGAGTATATATCTGAGCAACTGTACTAAATCTAATAAATTGATGAGACTTGTGCGCTAAGTAACAGTAGGTATTGCTGAGAGGGTGGTGCAGTTTCTTGTTCTTAAATCCGTGATAAATATAATAGTCACGGTATTATTCTAATTTGTTTTAAGTTACGTATATTACATGTTTCCTAGCCTGCAGTAAATGTTCTGCTTAGGGATTTCTGCAATAAACATATATACATGTGTATATATACCTACACACACACACACACACACACAGACAGACACACACACAGACACACAGACACACACACACACATATGTATACATATGCGTATGTGTGAGTGTTTGTGTTTGTGTGTATATATATATATTTATATACACACACATACAGACAGACATGTATATATATATATATATATATATATGTAAGTATATACACATATATACATACATGTATACATATATATATATACAGATATACAATCACATATACGCACACACACACACCTTTATGTATAAATATAAAGTCTGAATAGCAGTAATTGATGATGCAAAAATAAAAATATACCAGTAGACATGGAACTAATTTTATTTACTTTCAACTTTATATTATCTCTTATATTTAATTTGAGTTATGTTTTTGCACATCAATTTAGAGCCTCTCCGTTCTATGTCTAATCACATCTTTAAAACATCTCACTTAATTCCTTTCTGTTTTTCTCATTTTATTTGCGTTTTTCTCCTTATCACCAGTTTCTTGTCTTTATTTTCCCTCCTACTGAAGTGAAATAATCTGAGAAAATGTTTATCACATAACAAGTGCTTTTACCTGCAAGGCATTAAATGGCAAATCTATTCTCCACTTTTCAACGTTTGGCACGTACAACTCATCTCAATTTTCATTCTAGTTCTGGATTTCTATGTATTAAAATGGCTTGAGGGCAAGTGGCTTAGGGCAGCGTCAATAAGGAGAAAAGCACGTTGATTATTGGATCAATCACCAGCATTTAACTCATAAAAAATTATTATAGAAATTCGTGCAATGTAGTAATGATTTAGAGCCTGGAAATATATATTTTTTCATTTGCATATATATTTGTATGAATTTTCATATTTCTCTGTGCGATAATATACATTAGATATCTTCAGCGATTCTGGGTTATGAAATAAGTGAGTTTGGGGGTAAGAAAGTGATTTAAGGCTATACTGGTAAGTAAAAAAATGATACAACGAAACGATAATATACGCATTCATTTATAAGCGATATTATAAGTTTGAGTTTAAACACGTAGTTTGATATCGCTTTTGCAGTCTTAGTAAAATTACTTGTATTTAATTAAGAACAAGTATAGAGAAATAACTAACATATGCACGAATTTAGGTTGCTGAATTGCAGCGTAAGACAAGCATACTTTTGATATATCCGCAATGGGATATGTACAATGTGACATACACACACGCACGCACAAACACACTCAAACACTCTCATATATATATATATATATATATATATATATATATATATATATTATATATATATATATATGTAAGTATATACACATATATACATACATGTATACATATATATATATACAGATATACAATCACATATACGCACACACACACACCTTTATGTATAAATATAAAGTCTGAATAGCAGTAATTGATGATGCAAAAATAAAAATATACCAGTAGACATGGAACTAATTTTATTTACTTTCAACTTAATATTATCTCTTATATTTAATTTGAGTTATGTTTTTGCACATCAATTTAGAGCCTCTCCGTTCTATGTCTAATCACATCTTTAAAACATCTCACTTAATTCCTTTCTGTTTTTCTCATTTTATTTGCGTTTTTCTCCTTTATCACCAGTTTCTTGTCTTTATTTTCCCTCCTACTGAAGTGAAATAATCTGAGAAAATGTTTATCACATAACAAGTGCTTTTACCTGCAAGGCATTAAATGGCAAATCTATTCTCCACTTTTCAACGTTTGGCACGTACAACTCATCTCAATTTTCATTCTAGTTCTGGATTTCTATGTATTAAAATGGCTTGAGGGCAAGTGGCTTAGGGCAGCGTCAATAAGGAGAAAAGCACGTTGATTATTGGATCAATCACCAGCATTTAACTCATAAAAAATTATTATAGAAATTCGTGCAATGTAGTAATGATTTAGAGCCTGGAAATATATATTTTTTCATTTGCATATATATTTGTATGAATTTTCATATTTCTCTGTGCGATAATATACATTAGATATCTTCAGCGATTCTGGGTTATGAAATAAGTGAGTTTGGGGGTAAGAAAGTGATTTAAGGCTATACTGGTAAGTAAAAAAATGATACAACGAAACGATAATATACGCATTCATTTATAAGCGATATTATAAGTTTGAGTTTAAACACGTAGTTTGATATCGCTTTTGCAGTCTTAGTAAAATTTACTTGTATTTAATTAAGAACAAGTATAGGAGAAATAACTAACATATGCACGAATTTAGGTTGCTGAATTGCAGCGTAAGACAAGCATACTTTTGATATATCCGCAATGGGATATGTACAATGTGACATACACACACGCACGCACAAACACACTCAAACACTCTATATATATATATATATATATATATAGATATATATATATATATATATTATATATATATATATATCTTATATATATCCTTCAATACAAGTCACGAAAGTGACTCAAGTCACATATATATCTGTGTGTGTGTGTGTGTGTGTGTGTGTGTGTGTGTGTGTGTGCATGTGTATGTGTGCTGGTCGCTTAGCCAGCGGGGTGGCGTCATTTGAAGGCTAAAACAATGCGAAGCGCATTGTGACCACGGATGTGTAACGACATCTGATAGTCTAGTCGGTCACTTGATCACGTGATATATATATATATCCGGCTCGTTCCCCTGCTCCCGCCCACGTTGCCGCACTTGCCCTTACCTCTCCAACACCACCCGCCTCACTAGCACCCACCATCGACCCTATCCCATCATCCACTCCTTCACCTGCACCTCCAGCAATATTATCTATTGCATCTCTTGCTCTCTCTGCAATTCCTTGTACATCGGACAACGGGACGCCGCTTGGCTGACCGGTTCGCGGAACACCTTCGTGACATCCACCTTGCGAACGACACCCCGTCTCCCTTCGCCATTCGCTCCACCGGTCACTCCTTGCAACACCTATCTGTGTTCGGTTTGTCTTACACAGAGGCCATCCGGATTCCCGTTTGCGCCGTGAACAGGAATTAATCTTCTCTCTTCGCTCTTATACGCCATTTGGTCTCAACTCTCCCCCCTCCTCATCTAACCCCCCTCTCCTCCCTCCTCACCTGTCCTTCCCCCCGACCCCTACTTCTTCAGTCCTTCATACTTCACCCTACTCCCCTTCCCTTCTTCCCTCTTTCTCTCTCCCTCCTTCCCTCTTCCCCTTCCTTCTGCTCCCTCACTCCCCTTCTCTCTCCCCCTCTCCATCTTTCCTCCTTCCTCCCCCATCCTCCCCTTCCTTCTCCCCTCCTCTCTCTCCCCCATCCTCTCCTCTTCCCCCCTCTCCTCCCCCCTCTTTCCCTCCCCCTCTCTCCACCTCTCTTCCCCCTCCCCCCTCTTCTCCTCACTACACCACACGACTTTACACATCACATCATATATGATGTGCCATACTAATACATACACCAAATAATACATACTAATACATACTAATACATACTAATACATACACCAACCCTATACATACACACGTCCAGACCCCTCATACGCACTTATACTCTCTCATACACACACACACACACACTTATATATACTCATACGTACTAATACATACTAATACATACTAATACATACACCAACCCCATACATACGCACGTCCAGACCATTCCTACGCACTAATACTCTCTCATACACAGACACACACCCTTATACATACTAATACATACACCAACCCTATACATACACACGTCCAGACCCCTCCTACGCACTATTAGCTGGCCCTTCAACCCTATTATCAACCCTATTATCAACCCTATTATCTCCCCTTATTTCGCTCTCGCGTCTCATGTTTGATCTTTGACCTCTGGCCGAAATCAGATCGTCATGTTGATTCGTTAGCTACTGCACGCATTTTTTCTCTCCTTCTTTCTGTGTTTTTTTTCTCTCTGTGTATCTTTCTGTTGAAGAGCGTAGGCTCGAAACGTTAAAGACTTGTTTTATTTATATTTCCTGAGCGCCATACTAATACAATTGTTCGTTTGTTTTCCACCTGCCTTCGTCTTTTGTCTATTTTCATAAAGCTTCCCGTTATATATATATATATATATATATTATATATGTGTGTGTGTGTATGTGTGTCTGTACGTGTGTGTGGGGGGGGGCGTGTTTGTATGTCTGTGTTTGTCCTCGGATGCTGGTGTGTTTATGATCCCGCAACTTAGCGGTTGGGCAAAAGAGACCGATAGAATAGGTACTAAGGTTACGAAGAATAAGTCCTGGGTTCGATTTGCTCGACTAAAGACCGCAGTCAAATGACTGAAACAAGTAAAAGAGTAAAAGATTAAGAGAATATATATATGAGCGAAATACATATTAATATAATGTAAATATTTATTCTATTAGGCAATGCAGGATGAGTGTCTCATAGTAAATAAATATATAAGTTTTCAAGTTGGAGCATTTAAAAGTGTGATTGCATCAGTATTGTGCAACAAAATTGTATTATCATGTATTGGTATTCAAGTTGTTAATTTCGAATTAATTATATTTCAAGTCAATTGAGGAAACAAAATATTTTAAGTTCATATTGGCATGTCATTCCTTTAATTTCTTTCATTATTCCTTCACATTCCTTATGGAAACCAGTGTGTGTGTGTGTGTGTGTGTGTGTGTGTGTTTGTGTGTATCTGGGTGTTTGTGTGTGTGTGTGTATTTGTGTTTGTGTGTGTATGTGTGTGTTTGTGTCTGTGTGTGAATATATATTTTCATGTTCTTATTATGTGTAGTGGGCGAACAAGTTTGATTGTGTGGGTGTTTTGGTATAAAAGGTGCATTCATATTGTTTAAAAGACACAATAAGACATAGGTCCACACCAATAGATGTGTACGTGAGTTCACATACGTATACGTGTGACTACTTGAGTGTCATAACATGAAAAGAAACAGAATTATTAATGGGACAATATTTCTTAAAGAACGTCCTTAGGAAGGCGAATGACACACTCCATGGTGCTCTGAGCACTATTTTTAAGAAGTTGTGTGAGCACAAAGATATATGCAGTCTGAGACATACAAAGATACACTTCTGTGCATGTGTGTATGCGTGATTACGTATCTGTTTGTTTCTCTCTGTGTGTGTATGTGTGCATGTGTTTGTGCGTGTGCATTGTATAGACTATCAAAATATTCAGACTCCCGATGATCAACAGAATGCGAGGCTCTATTTACCAGTTAATGATCGGAAAACCGTACGGGAGAGCGGAGATTTTCAATCATAGCGATCATATTTATATGAAATGATAGAGAAGGTGAATGGAATTCATATATATATATATGAATTCCATTCACCTTCTCTATCATTTCACTTTCGCTGTTTACAGCACTGCTTAGAAGGAAGGTGTGTAGCGTGTGATCCTGACTACTATAATTACCACTGCATTCACCACAAGTGCTGAAATCTCAGTCAATCTTCCACCATCGTCCAGAATGTCATCACTAGGGCACTCACAACACAAGTATTTGGTAGAACGGGGTCACTGGACATTTGCCTATCCTTCAATGGCAAGGGCTATATTATCACAGATTCGTTTCACTGTATTCCTCTGAAGATAGGTATTTGCACCCAATTTTAAAAAGTTTTTTTTAATCATTCTGCATTATTAGTAGATTACATTATTTCTTATTTCATTTATTACTCTGCCTCTTCATTACAATGCTTTCAGTGAATTTTTGCTTTAAGTCCACTTTTGACTAACTTTTTTCTCTCTCTCACTCTCTCTCTTTCTCTGTATACAAACATAGACACACACACACACATATACTTTTCTACTGTAGGCACAAGGACCAAAATTTTAGGGATGGTGCTAGTCAATTAGATCGAGCCCAGTACGCAACTGGAACTTAATTTATCGACCCCGAAAGAAGGAAAGGCAAAGTCGACCTCGGCGGAATTTGAATTCAGCGTAAACACAGACAAAATACCGGTGAACATGTCATTCGGCGTGCTAACGTTTCTGCCAGGTCGCCGTCGTACACACACTCGTATCAATATACGCATATATATATGTATATATATATATATATATGTATATATATATATATATATAGATAAGAAAGTTTGTTTGGTAAAGCACGTGGGTGAATATATAAGAAAATAGTAAAGTGTGAAAAAACGACAGAAGGCTTAAATGTTAAAAAATATATATATTGTGTCAAAATGTCTGTAGAATATGGGAAAAATTTTTTCTCCCTTTCCTTAAAATGACATAATTTAAAAAATTTTTAAAGAAATTACCGGTTTCGCGTGTAGCTTTTCAAATTTCTTGTGATGTTATGTTTATATTGCATGGAATTATCGTTGTTTTTATTTCCAGAAGATTTCTAAATAAGGGGAGGTAGTGAGTGATTTTTTCCGGTGTAGGGGAGATAATCGCTTACAAATTTTTTTTCCCTTTTCCTTGTTAATTTCTCTGTGTCAGTATGTTCGGATGGTTGAGTCTGGGTTTGTACTTTTCAATGAAGAATGTTTCCTTGTTCAGTCTCATTTGTGTTGATGATACGAAAGCACATTGGTAAAATGGGAAGATTAAAAATTGTGGCAGTAGTTGCTTTGCGCATTTCTCAATGTGCTCACTAAAAGGTATCATTCTATATTCTGGGAATGCAATCTGTTGTCGATGCAGTGTGCATCTGCGCCTGAGTGATAGTCCCGTGGAGCCCACGTAGTCTTGGTGGCAGCCCGAGCATTTAATAACATAAATTATGTGTTCAGTCAGAGGCACAAGTAAAGTTAGATTTGATCTTAAATTTCTGTCCCTCTTTAAAGAAGAATTCTGATCCTTCCAATAGGTTAGGACATGTTGCATAGTTCGATCTACCACATTTTTTTACTTTTGCATCCGTAATTTTAGAAGACAATTTTGCCTTTGTGAGAATCTTTTTAAGTGATTTAGGCTGTTTGTAGCTTTTAATGATTTGGTGTATGTTTAGAATTTCCTTTAATTTTGGGTTTTTATGAAGTATTGGTAAATTCTGGGTGATGATGGTGAAGGCTTCTTTGTTTCTGGGGTTGTATGTAGATATGTAAGGTAGTATTTTCGGGGAAGGTGTGTTGTTGTGTTGAACTTTTCTTAAAGTTTCTTAAAGTTTCTATGTTGATTTCTGTTGCACGTCTGATCCCATCCTCTATGAGTTGAGCTGGGTAATGTCTGTCAATTAGGGTGTTTCGCAAAAGGGCTCAAATTTACACCAACTCCACGCAGAGCAAACCTAAATGAACTCAAGGATAATATAACAGAATTTTGCAGAAAATTAAGACTAGCAGAAGCATCAAACAGTTTCAATACTGAAGATGAATCACTAGTCAAGAACAAAAGTGAACACATCCCACACAGAGGAAGAAATAAAGATCTTGACGAATTCTGTAACCACATTGAGAACTTCCCCTACCATACTATACATAAACAGAAAGCTAACCCAAATTTTAACACTACACAATGGAAAGAACTGATAGAACTCAAAATGATGAAGATATAACCATTAAGGAAGCGGACAAGGGAATGCAGTTGTAATAATGGATACATCATACTACAGAAATCTTGTATTTCCTCCTGCTTGATGAAGACCTACATTATGAAAAAATTACCACTACAACACCCCACAAAAAATAATGAAAACTCTATCTTCACTAATTAAAACCCATGAAAAGGAACTGACAACCAAAGAGATTGATTTCCTAACAAACTTTAAATGCAACCTAGCCTTTTCTATGGTCTGCCAAAAATTCATAAAAGTCAAATTATAAATGAAACCATTAAAAAATCACCAAAGACATACATACACACACCTAATCCGGGGGACCTAAAACTACGACCCATTGTAGCTGGCCCAACCTGTGAAACACACAGACTAAGTCTACTTATGGACATCCTCTTGAAACCCTTCCTTAAACATATCGATAGCCATATCAAGATGACTTAGATATGTTAAACCACCTCCCAAAAAAAACCAAGGAAGAAACAATCCTGGTTTCATTTGATGTAGTCAACTTGTATACCAGTATACCTCATAATTATGGACTGGAGGCAATACAATTCTGGTTAGACCAATTTCCGGAAGAAATACCAAAAAGGATCAGTAAGGAATTCATTACTAAATCAATTGAATTCATCCTACACAATAACCACTTCATGTTTGACAATACATTTTACCGTCAAAAATCCGGAATTGCTATGGGTACAAGGGCAGCACCAGTCATTGCGAACTTAACAATGGGATACATGGAAATAATAATTTACCAGGAATCTCTATCAATCTTTGGAAACCCCTCTCTCAATACATAAAGAGAATTGGAAACGATTCCTAGACGATTGTTTCATTCTCTGGAATGAAAACATAGATAAACTCCTAAAATTTAAAAACCTATTGAACAGCATAAACCCAATATTCAGTTCACAATGGAATACAACCAAAAGGAGCTCCCGTTCTTGGATATACTAATTAAAAAATTAACCTTAAAATAGAAACAGACATTTTTTACAAGCCACAGACGCCAAACAATACCTTCTTTTTAATTCATGCCACCCAAGACACACTAAAACAAACATCCCCTTCAACCTTGCAAGAAGGATATGCACAATAGTGTCAGAACAAAATACCAGGAACTTTAGCCTGCAAGAACTCAAAAACACCCTAATTGACATACATTACCTTTGTAGCTTTGTCGATTTGTAGCTGGTCGATTCAATAGACCCCAGTACGCAACTGATACTTAAGTTACCGACCCCGAAATTATAAAAGGCAAAGTCGATCACGGCAGAACGACGAAATACCTATTTGTTTACTACCCACAAGGAGCTAAACACAGAGAGGACAAACAAAGACAGACAACCAATTAAGTCGATTATATCGACCCCAGTGCGTAAATGGTACTTATTTAATCGACCCCGAAAGAATGAAAGGCAAAGTCGATCACGGCGAAATTTTAACTCAGAACGTAGCGGCAGACGAAATACCGCTAAGCATTTCGCCTGTCCTGAAACGCAATATTGCATCATGAATGTTTTGATACTGATTTTACAGAATATTTATTTAATCGATTAATGCTGACCTGGATATAACATTGCTTCCTTCCTACAAATTTATGAAGTCAAAGGATGTCTGAATCAGTATAGTCATTGCCATAATATTTTAATATATTTTCATATATCGTTATGTCCAATGTTAAATTATAGTCATTATATAGAACCAACCTCGAAGAGCACTAGTACCGTCAGACAGATCTACATTTTGAACATGTATTTAACAAAATCCTATTATAGGAACTATGAGAAGAAGAAATATATGTCGGTTATTAATAAGAACCTTTATGAATTTTTAAATAACGTTTAGAGTGTGAACTAAATATTAAAATCGATAATGTGAAAAAAAAATAAACAATAACAAACATTCTCTGCATGACGAAATGAAGGAAATAAAAATACGAAAGAAAAAATAAAACTATGGAAGCGCTGATCCCTCTATAATATTGTGTATAATATTTAAAATTATTGATCGATATAAAGAACAATATAGCTGGGAATATTAGATGCATTTAACCCCTTTAAATATTACAGAAAATAATAATTAAATATCGATCTTTATAGATTAGTGAAGAATCCATATGCTGTGCATTGGAACGATAAATTGAACGAAAGTGTTGGAAACTTGTTGGTGAGAAGTGAATAAGGAAAACAGTGATTAATAAACAAAAATAACAATAAATCTGTATAAAATGGAAGAAGTAAATGTGTTTCTACTGAATGTGTGAGCAAATGAAGGAAATATATAAAGGGATAGACTAAATTGAAAACACTTCTGAAATGGAAAGTCGAGTCAATGAGAAAGTATATATATTGATGAATTGAAGCACTGCAAGAAACAGAGGTCCGTGTATTTATAATACTACAATCAAGAATTGTCAGTAACGTACAGGGTAATATACATAATTTGGTTAAATGATGGCCCTAAAATGACAAGGAATACAACTGATGTTGGTCTAGCGCAGGAGTGGCTGTGTGGTAAGAAGCTTGCTAACCTTGAAGGTGTTCGGACGTGTTTTTTAGCTGCTGCCGGATGTCACGTCTTTCGGCGTGAATTATTGAATTTTGAGACTCGACTACAGGTAGGCGTTTGCTGTACATTTTTAGGGGCTTAGTGAAGTTTATTGCTCTGTATTTATTATTTTTTGGAGAGTAATAGACTCCACTTTGCTCCTGATATTTTTCTGTCTGTGGTCGAGCGTAAAGACTCACTTTGCAGTGAGAATTGTGGTTTTGAGGAGGCGTAGCCCCCCCCTCAAAAATTAATTGCCTTTCTGTTGGATTTACCAAGAAGTACCAAGGATAACCAACAACTGTTTTGGACGTTTGGCCAGGAGTGCCTTTTCGGCCATAAAAATTAATTCCTTTGCTGAATTTGAACTCTCTTCTTTCAGCTATCGTTTATTTTAAAATGAACTCTTCTGAACTGTTATTTTATTGTAATTCTTCTCTACTGTTATGTTTTCCCTTCTCCCTTTTGTATCTTATTTATTTCTTACACTTTTGAACTTTAATTGAATTCCGTTTCGAAATGGCAAAGGAATTTATTGTGTGGGACCTAACATCTCCCAAAAAATATTTAAAAGAGCTGGAAAGGAAGACCGTGGTGTTGAGGACTTATTCGAAGTCGCTCGACAACATAGCTGTCTTCCCAAAGGCCACAATTTAAAACGAGCTGGCGGACTACATGCCAGCCGTTAAATTTATCTCACGGGGAGTGAAATACGCAACGGTCTGGCTGCTATTTGACTCCCCAAAAGAAGCTTGCGACTTTCCAAGCCATCCCCTTGAGGGCAAAGAAATATTGTTTCTCCCAAACTATATGGGAGAAAAAACTATTGAAGGCTTGGATCTGCGGCCTACCACCCGGAGTTGAGCCGGAGTGGATAGAGGACTCTATCCGCCGGGGTCTGGGTGGTAGCAGTGCAAAGCTGCTAAATGTAAAAATGTTGCCTGCGGCTGATTGGGAGGGGTCGAAAGCTGTTTTGACCCTATGGAACCAATCAGCCAAAAGTCTGGTTTTTCCAGATTTCTTGAGGATGGCCGGGTCCAGGTATCTGGTGATGCTTGAGGGCCCCCCACAAGTGTCGCTTGTGCCTGGAGACAGACCACATTAAGAAGAACTGCCCCAGGGACCAAAGTAGGATCCTGGAGCAGTTAATGTTGGAATCTCTCCCTGCTCCCCCAATGGAGTGAGAGAAACAGAACGAGGAAATTGCTACATCATAAAAAAAAAGAAAGATGGGCAATAATGGTGACCCACAGAAAGACCCGGGAGCTGCGGGAGAAAAAGAGGACCCGTTGTGTGCAACACGGGAGCCTCGCCCTCCCGCGGCCCAGGAAAAAAAAGAAGAAAGAGAAACAGGACGCCGCCGGCGGATTGTAACACGCAGACGGCGTCTCCCAAGCTTCCTCAGGCGGGTATGCCGCCGGAGGATCAATATGTGGTCCTCTTCCACAAAGGACGAAAGCTTGAAAACGAGATAGGTAAAATGAAAGAGAAAGGCCAATGGGAGGGACTTTGGTCCTGCACGGAGGACCCTGAGTGGCCTTCGCAAGTGGCTGCGGAGGTCCTATGGGATAGCGATCTGTGCAGGATCGTGAATTCCTTCCCGGAGGACTCCTTTCAATATATACCTGAATGGCGCGGCCCGACAAAGAATGATTGCCTCATTAAAGCAAGAGCGCTGGTCGGCCGAGTGACTTGAACTTTTTGAATGTTTTAAAAAGAAAAATTGTATCATATTGAGAAAGAGGTTCATTGCCTCATTTTGACTTTTGTGAAATTTTGGACTTTGAATTTTTTGAAAAAATGTACATTGTCTTAGAGAAGCGGAAGTCGGCGGGCGCTTTCGTCTTCTCACATCACCATCTTTGTTTCATCACCATCATTCATACCATCAATGTCTACGTCCAGTCCGCAAAGCTACATCTATGTACTGCCTTCATGGCAAATTTACTGAATAAAAGTAGCTTGTTAACAGGTTGCTTCTACGCATGTGCAAGTCAATGTGGTGCTGGACACCGAAGATGTAAGACGTGTTTTTGAAAGCCGTCTTAAATTGAATATTTTTGAATACTCAGCCGTAAGGTAAGAATTTTGGGGGTCTTGTGGGGACCTGTTTTATGTTGCAATTTATTTTTACAAGCAACAAGTCTTCACTGAGCTCTTGTCTGCCGCAGGCTGAGTGAAAATATTATTCACTTAATTGTGAAAATTATTGGTTTGGTAGGCGTATCCTGCCAAACTTTCGTTAAAGTTGGAATGATCTTTTAACTGTTTTCTTAAATTTTGGCCGTAACAGTGAATTGAGAATTCTTCTTGTGAATTCTAGTGGGCGTATCTCGCAAGAAAACTATAAGAATAAGCCACTTGGATTACCCTTTTGGATTACCTTTTGGACAAATTTTTGTGGAAGTTGTGTTCCAGTTGCGGCGTTCCAGGTTCAAATTAGGCCGGGAGTACCGTAAGGCCAGAAGATTTTTGCTGTGTTTTTGCTGTTTATTGACTTTCTTTTGAACTTTATTTAACACCCCTTTTTGTTTGTTTTTTTTTGTTTATTATGACTTTCCGTTGATTTCTTCCCTTCTGTTGTGCTTTCTCCTTTTTGTATCTTCCCTATTTTTTCAAAAAAATCTTTCGAATTTTATTTGGACTTTTTTCTTCTCGCGTTTTAAGTTTATTTTGAATATATTTAAAAAAACAAAACAAAACATGGCAATGAAAAATGACAAAATTTTGGAATGGGAGATTATACCGCCTAAAATGTGGTTAAAAGACCGTGAAGATAGGACGGTGGTGTTGAGAACCTACTACAAGCCACTCGACAGCATCGCCCTATTCGAAAAGACGGCAATTGAAAAGGAGTCGGCAGGGTATTTGCCAACAATTAAGTTCATTTTCAGGGGTGTCAGATATGCAACGGTGTGGTTGCTATTTGACACCCCTGAAGAGGCAAATTAGCAAGTAAACCCCTGGAGGGTAAGGACATTTTATTTCTGCCCACGTACCATGGGAAGAGACTGACGAAAGCTTGGATCTGCGGGCTGCCACCCGGGATAAAACCCGAGTGGATAAAGGAGAGTATCCACCGGGGTCTGGGTAGCAGCGGAACTAAGCTTCTTAATGTGAAAGTTCTTCCTGCGGCTGTTTTGGTTGGGTCAAAAGCAATTTTGACCCTTTGGACCCAATCAGCCAATGTGGTTCTTCCAGATTTTTTGAAAATGGCCGGGTGATACTTGAGGGTCACCCCGCTAGGTGTCATCGGTGCTTGGAGTCCGGCCATATAAAGAAAAACTGTCCCCGGGAACAAAATAGGATCCCGGAGCAGTTAAGTGAAACCCCTGTAGAAGAGGGAATGAAGACGGCTGAAGAAGCGGAGGACTCCTCAAACAGAGGCCGAAAGGGGAAGGTGAGCAACAATGGGTGCTCACCAAAGGATACTGGGGATGAGGAGCGAAAGGCGAATCTTCCGGCCGCAGAGGAGACGCACCCTCCCTCAGTTGAAAAGAAAAAAAAGAAAAAAGAGGAAGAGAAACGGGACATTACCGGCAGTCGGTGACATAGTACCAGAATGTCCCGGAACTACGTCGGTTGGGGTTGTGCCACCGACAGGAGAAGAAACACCGTTGGTGGGAACTGTGCCGCCAACGAAGAATTGAATATCCCGCCCCCGAGGAAAAACGATGTATTGATCCTCTTCCATAGAGGCGGAGAGATTGAAAAGGTGATGGAAAAGCAACATAAGGGAGCACCTTTAGCCTTCACACAGGACCGCGAATGGCCTCAGCAGGTAGCTGTGGAGGCCGTGACGTTCGACGTGACGCTTGGGCTGAAGGAGCTCAATGAGGATTATAGCTTGGTCCCGGCGACGCTAACACGGAACTCGATTACATTCTGAGGGAGGCGTGGTGGATGACGGAGGGTGCGGGCACAAGTTATTTTGAGGACGAGTCATAAATTGTGATACGACTTGAGGGGCCCCGACCTAGAGCTGACGCATTCCTAAGGGAATGTAAGCCAGGTCTGGGAGGAGGGGCTTGGTGTATTGTATTTATATCATATGTAATCATTGAACTATGTTGTTGTTAGTAATGTACTGTTAAGTCCAAAAATTGAAAAGTTGTAAAAATTGTAAGAGGTTTAATACCTCGTTTTGTGTTTGTTTTTAAAAGAACAATGTTTTAGAGAAGCAGAAGTCGGCGGGCGCCTTTTGTCTTCTCCCATCCCCATCTTTCTTTCATTATCCTTCATTTCATTAATGTCCTCGTCCAGCCCGCAAAGCTAACTTACTCTATGCACTGCCTTTAAGGCAAATGTTATGAAATAAATAGCTTGCTAACCAACCACAAGGTTCTAGGTTAAGTCCCACTGCGTGGCATCTTGGGCAAGTGCCTTCTGCTATAGCCCCAGGCCGTCCAATGCCTTGTGAGTGGATTTGGTAGACGGAAACTGAAAGAAGCCTGTCGTATATATATATATATAAATATACATGTATAGGTGTGGGTGTTTGTGTGTCTGTGTTTGTCCTCCTAGCATTGCTTGGCAGCCGATGCTGGTGTGTTTACGTCCCCGTCACTTAGCGGTTCGGCAAAAGAGACCGATAGAATAAGTACTGGGCTTACAAAGAATAAGCCTTGGGATTGATTTTCTCGACTAAAGGTGGTGCTCCAGCATGGCCACAGTCAAATGACTGAAACAAGTAAAAGAGTAAAGAGAGTGAGTAGACAGAGAGTTTCCGAATGGACAAAAATAATAATTTTAATGAATTATACACACACACACATACAATCACAAACCTAGGTATATTGAAAATAAATTTAACTGATTACGTAAATATTATATGACGCAAGTAAGTGGAAAATCCTGTCTGAAATACACTGTTAGGATAGTAACTCAGATAAAAATGAAATAAAGTACGTGTAAATGAAAAATATGCTTCACTACATTTTATTAGGCGATGTAACAATAAGTCTCAGCAATTTTAATACTAATGAACGAAATGATGACAAAGGAATATTTTTAGAAATAAAAGAAACATTGTGACAAAGCAAGCATTTTTGACGCAGTGGAATGAAATAAATGAATACATATTCGAATACTGAAGAAAAACAGGTAGGGGAAAAATACTGTTGGTTGTAAAGGAGAAATTAGGGGAGAGATAGGAAAAATTGTTGCGTTTAGAATTAAAAACAAATAATATAGTCTCAAAGCAGAACTTATGAGTTGCAAATAAAATAATAGGTAAAATAAGAGGATTTGGATAAAATATAATGAAAGCATAGACGTGGAGCAAATAAAAATAACTAAAGCAATTTTTGCAACATCTAATTATTGCTGCAGTATTTCATAATTGGGTAACATATCAACTTTGATATTTTTCTTGCGTAAATGTTCATTGCTGATCGCTATGATAGATAAACGTCTTATATTTAGAGAGATATCATTGGAGTAATGAAAAAAATTATCTGAAGGTGTGAGAAAATGATGTATAAGAAAAATATAATTCGCTGTGTGGTAAGTAGCTTGCTTACCAATCACATTGTTCTAGGTTCGGTTCCACTGCGTGGTACCTTAGGCAAGTGTCTTCTTCTAGGATCTCGGGCCGACCAAAACTTTGTGAGTGGATTTGGTAGAGGGAAACTGAAAGACGCCCGTCGTGTGTATGTATGTATGTATGTATGTATGTATGTATGTATATATATATATATATATATATATATATATAATATATATATATATATATATATATATATATATATATGTGTGTGTGTGTGTGTGTGTTTGTTCCCTCAACATCACTTGACAACCGATGCTGGTGCATTTACGTCCCCGTAATTTAGCGGTTCCGCAAAACAGACCGATAGAATAAGTACTAGTCTTACAAAAAGTCCTGAGGTCGATTTGCTCGGCTAATGGCGGTGCTCCAGCACGGCCGATGTCAAATGACTGAAACAAGTAAAAGAGAGAGTAAAAGAGAGAGTATAGCAAAATGAGATTTGTAAAATTAAAGCAGAAGAACTTTATAAATAATACGATATTAAAGGTGTGAAAGTAAAAACAATAAAACTGTGATTTCTAAACTGTTCTACTGAAAAGGTCAACAAAATGAAATGTATAGTGAAACGTAAATGAAGCAAAAAAAAAAACACAGAACGGTGATATTTAGAGTAAGAGACACACAGAAGGAATTACAAATTAAGTAGAAGGATTAAAGGAAAATGTATGAAGAGAGTTTTCAGACATAGATGTTATTGAAAGAAAAAGGTAAAAATAAAACATTTACCTGAAGAACTGCAACAGAAGAATGGATAATTAAGCGCACATTGCACAAAAGAATCAGACGATGCAGAAATTATGACTGAGGGAGAGAAACTGAAAATATAGCATGTTACTGAATTTATTAAAATGAACACAGATGTTTTATGCATATATATATTGCAAAAGTTATAACCAATGTGATCTTAACGATTAGTGTGGATGCTGTTCGAAACAGACAAATTAGAATACTAACTGACCATAGGTCTCATAAATCTTGACTGGTGTAGGGACAAGAAGATGATATATAACGAAATGTTTGAATATAATTTATAGAAAATAAAACAAAAGAACAAGAATAAAGTAAGGAAATAATAGATGAAGAAACGAATATGTAGAGTGGAATATGGTAAAGGAGTAATTTAGAATAAAGTTTAATAATTGTTTCATTATAGGTGAAGCCTAGGTGAAAGACAACTAGAAAAACACAAAGATTTATGGAAAAATACCGACAGAAAATATTCATAGAAAATTATAAAATATCCAATCAGTTACAAAATAATTTAGGTGGTAGAATTTGTATAATGAGGTAAAATATTTCGCAAAAAGGTAAGGGCAATTTAAGATATATATTAAATGATTGATATGTAGGCATCCTTCTCAGAATCCAGAACAGTAAGACTGTTAAAACAAATGCAGGATGGCTTCCAGATATCAGGCCACATGACACTAATGCTGTAGAAGTGATAACAGCTACATTCTCCATTATGGGTGCCTCGTGCTGAGACAGATTTTTCACAGTTTAATGCCAGCAATTACACGGCAGCATGCAGCATATTGTATACAGTAATTTGAATTCCTTGTATTACGGTTGGTTAGGATTTTGGCACGTGTCAGTCGTTTATGTGAGCAATCTTAACATCAATCTTTGCGTGGTAATATCTAATCACAATGTAGTTATTGCCCATAACACATCAATGTCTTTAACAATACAGCTAACAGTAATTATAAGGATCCAGGAAATATGTCCGATGATATAAGGGAGCATCACAGTGTCATGAAGAACGAGATCTCCAATTTATCGATAATATATCGAGCTTCACTCGATGGTCATGAATGCCAGTAGCAGAATATTTAATTTCACTGCCTAAATTTTGAAAGTCATTGGATACAATGCTAGGTTCATCGTGCAACTAAATGTGTATAAATATGTATGCATCTCAAAACCTCCTCGGAAACAAACACAACTGAATAATAACTGAAAATGCGCCAATTCTTCACCCTTGACTCTTAGTTAATTCCCCGACTCTTTTCTTTCCCTATCTACACTGTTCCTTTCCTTACCTCCACGGCCCAGACTGTTTTCGACCCCTCCATTTATTCTTACCTTTGTCTCCTCTTTATAATTTTCTTCGGGGATCAACTTAATAATGTTCACTGAAAGTCGTCGTTTGTTATTAATTTGCTTGTATACACACATACACACACATACACAAATATACATACATAAACGCACATAATCACAAACATAGATATGTATATGGATAGAGAGATAGAGATGAATAGATTGATATGCATTTATTCTCCAACTATCACACCTACCACTTTAAAGGATAAGTTCATGGTAAAGAGCATCATCTTTCAGCGTGTCTTACATAGGATATTTGGCCACATCTATCATTTTTGCAAGCAGTGGAATATCATTAGAAATAATAAGCCTAGCAGTATTTTGCGTCACTGAAAATCGTCATTAGGTTTAATTCACGGCGTATCTTACTTTAATCTCCTTGAAAAGAACATAATAATTTCATTTTGATTTTAGTCCACATTTAAAGATGTTTCCCTTGGAAACTTTTCAATTATTACACATTCGGATTTTAGAAGAAATTATATCTGACCAATAACAATATATAGCTGTTGTGATTGTTGTCATGTAGAATTATAGAATATTATCTTCTCCAGAACAGCAATATCTCCTGGATCTCACAAACTACAAAATTCTTAGACTATATTTGGTTATGATATTTTGAGTAAGCGGTTTTTAATTCCAGATTGTCTAATGTTGACATAGTGATATGCACAAACTCCTAGTGATTGGACATGCTTTATACGAAAATATCTCTTAGCATTTCTCGAAAAATGATTTGTGGATTTAAAAATGATTTTGTATTTTAGATAAATATGAAGATATTCAATTTCTTCACATTATAACAATAATCCATTTGTGAAATATATATCAATATATGCCGATATGCAAGAATTTATAATAGAGATAATATATACTTTCCAAGTTATTGCAATTTAATGAGTGTAAAGAAATAAACTCTGTTTCATATTTCATAAGAATGCTGTAATTCATTGCATAATCTAATTCCTAAAGGCACTAATATTAAGAGAAAATATTATGTGTCAAGATACAAAATAATTTCTCTTTACTGAAAAACATATTTTAGAACGTGTATATACGTGTGTTTATATGTGTGTATCTACGTATATGCAAGAATGCTTACAGATACACGACATTCACTCGTACACAAATATATGTGAAGGTGAGTGTGGTGGAGTGGAGGGATGTCTCTTCAAGGTTAATGTGGGTTACGATGAGGTGGGGAGGGGGAGATGTGGGTGTCTTTTAGTGGATATGGTTCAGGGATTGAATGAGTGAAATAGAAATAGAGATCTGGGGAGAACTGATAGGGTGTGTGATGGGGTGGGGAAAGTGGTTATGTGCTGTTGTTGGGTGAGTTGAATATGCGAGTGGGAAATGAGGAAGTAGAAAATGTAGTAAGAAAATATGGAGTTCCTGGTCGGAGTGAGAGTGGAAGTACGTTGTTGGAAATGTGTATGGAGCTGGAGTTAGTAGTGGGGAATAGTTTGTTTAAAAAGTGGGAGAAGAATAATATATATTAATTATATATTATTGGAAGAAGAATATATATTAATTACATATTATTACAAGAATTATTTTTGGTAATTGATAAGGGAGTCGTAGGAAGGTTTGTGGATGTGCATGTAATGAGAAGTAAAGGTAGAGGCGTGTCAGATCACTTCTTAGAATAGGGTAAGTTGAAGATAAGCTCAAAATGGAATGCTAGACGAGTGACAGGGAGCAGTGAGGCTATAACGGTGAGTGAATTGGATAGGATACAGAAGGATCGGGAGTATGTAGAGAAACTGAGAGGTGAATATGAATGCGTTAAGAAACGAGAGATAGGAGATGTGGAGGAGGAGTGGGAGGCTTTAAGGAGGCAATAATGAGATGTGCTTCTGAGGTATGTGGTGCACGAGTGGTTGGAATGGGTGTGAAGAATGTTAATGAGCAGGTAAGGGATGCGGTGGCAGATGGGAGATGGAGAGTCTTATAATCGCTATAGAGAAGTGAAGAGGGAATGTGGAAAGATGGGAGGTGAGTGAAATGTTCGGTAAAGGGTCGGGAGAAAGAGAATTTTGTAAAAAATAAAAGTATGTTTTGGAAAGAGGTACAGAAGGTAAGAAAAGTGATTGGAGGAAGAGAAGAAAGGGTGAAGGATGTAAATGGAAATTTGTTGACAGGAAGTGAGGATATACAAACGAGATGGGCAGAGTATTTTAGCGGGCCAACTAAATGTGGAAGATGTTAGGGAAGAAAATATAGGGACTTTAGGAGGAGAGTGCAGAATGTCTGTTCTTGGGGAATGGAACTACGCTGCAAGTGGAAGAGAGGAGGTGGGGTATTCTTTGCGGAAGATGGCCAGCCGGAAGGCACTATGCATAGAATGCCTAAAGAAATGAAGAGTGACAGTGATTGAATGGCTCGTGAAGATTATGAATGTTTTATGGCTGGAAAAGTGCCAGAGGACTGTGGCAGTGCCTGTATAGTGCCGTTGTACAAGAGAAAGGGGATATAACACACGATCTAAAAGCACATAGACCCTAGCGTACCAGTAAGAAACTTGGTGGAAAAGTTGACCATCTGTGTAGAAACTACCTAATCCAGAAAGGACACATATATATCGACAATAAAGATGGTTTAGATATTGGTTCGCCTATGGAATAATTTGAGAATTTGGTTTTAGGATCAACACACCTAAAACCAACACTATGGTTGCGATATGTTGATGACTCTTTATTCTCTGGCCCCACCAGGAAGATGCCCAAGTGCTGTTTGAACATGTGAACTCAATAAAATCATCCATACAGTTAGCAATGGAAAATGAAAAAGACAATCAGGTAGCATTCCTGGAGGTATTAATAACACGCACCAAGTATGCATTCAAGACGTCCGTATGCTGCAAGCAGACCTTCAAAAAGATACCTCAACTTCAATTCCCACCATCCATATGATTTTCATATCTCTAGTGTATTATTATACCGGAACCTCTGGTGAACGCAATAAACGAACTTCAGTATATTTTTTATAATCAGCGGTTATATGACAACTTGATAGTATAGTAAGAACAATGAAAAGAGTATTCTCTCTGTTGACATCTATAAGCATATTGGAATTGAAAAAATACATGAATCATTTCGAATGCATAAAACATACACAGGTTTATTTCGACATCATATTTGGTTGAAAAAATATCGGAGAGAAAATATGTTAAGTTTCAGAGGTGTATCATTGCATATCTCGAAATTTTCGAAATACTAGTGCTTACAATTACGGCAGACATAGAGAAAGAGGGGAAAGTTTGAAAAGATATGGGTAACAAAAAAAAAAGAAATCATCTTTGAAAATCTGCGAAAAGAAATATTTTAGCCTTATTTATTTTGCTTTCTTAAAACTGCATTTTAATAATATTCTCTTTTAACTCATCAGGTTCACTCTAAATATTCACGAACGCCTCTGATAGCTATAAAGTCATCGGGTACACATGATACTGTATTTTATAAAACTGCACGAAGAAATTTTCAACAATAGCCTTCTTGAATAATTTGCCCTATTCATTTATTCTGAATATGACTATAAATTCGTGCAATTATGGCTATATGCATGCATGCGCAATGTGTATGCACGTGTGTGTATGTGTGTTTGTATGTGTGTGTTTGTTTATGTGTGTGTTCCTGCATGTGTATAAGTATATATGTGCGTACGCGCATATACTTAGGGTATGGATATATGCGTTGACAAAGTAAACAAATGTAAATTCTTGAACTACTTCCTAAGGAAATGACATTTGAGGAACATTGAAATATGTAGAATAGATTCTTTATTTGAATACATCGTGTTCTATCATGCTAATATCCTGTGAACATAATATTCTCAAAGATCGATCATTATCAAATGTAAACATATATTAAAAATGATTAGTGTATTTAATCTAATGCAAGCCATAACACGTAGCAATGATATCTCGACACACCTTTGCATTCATCCTTAAACATTTTATATATTTATATATTTTATATATCCCTAAATACAAAAGTCATTTTTTTTGTCTTGAGTAATCCATTCTACCTCGTAATTTAAATTATTTCACATATTCACTGCGTTATCTATTGACAGTACCAACGAAAGGTACCCATCCAGGGAATGCTATTGAAGTAAGGCGCTCTAAAACATTAGTTTTAATTTTTTTTTTCAAATGTTCCCAGATATAACTATTTTATTTCGTGAGAGTATGATTTCTGACATCCTTGAATAATTTCTCCCATTTCTATTTCTGTAAAAATTTGAAAACTTAAGATTACGTTTGAGTAATATATTTCTTCAATATATATTAAGTAATGTGCTGGTTACTTTTTAATTAAAATAGTTATTCCCCAATTGTTACAGAGAATTTTTAAATAACTATCTAATCTGAACATTCATCTCTATGAATTTTCGGAAGTGTTTGTACATATGAGGCTACCTTAAGGTTTCAGAATTATGTTTAACCTAATATTTATTATAATATCAGCTCTCTACATCCAAATTAAAATAGTGGTATTGAACTCATTTTCTGATATCAGTAGAACTCGATTCAACTAATATAATGTCACCATTACCTTCTAGCCGAGCCGTCAGTAAATTTATCAACGTAAAGTATGGCCGAATATACTATTTCTCCCAGAGATTAGTACCACGAAAAAGGTAAGTCTTAGGCACAGAACGTAAGTAATATATTTTTATTTTAGTGTAATTCATTCCGGATTTGCGTCATATATTTGGGCTTCACAATGACTTCTTACTAATATTATATGAAATCATTGATTACTGAATACTAATGGAAAAATAGCAATATATTCACTAATATGCTGACAGATGCACAATTTAAACTATTATCAATGGTATCAGGATACTACTGATAAGCCGCCAGCAACAAACGTCATATATTACAGATATTGGCGGTAATATTCTTTCACAGTCGAGAATGTCTTAGATGAAAGGCAATGGTATTTATTTTTACTTTCATTTTTACTGCATTCAGCCAGAGGCAGCGGCCATGCTGAGGAATCGCCATTGGCATATTGTTAAAGAATTCACGAGCAAAAAAAGGCTTTCTTTGATTTCGTAATCCACGCTTGAAGGTATGCTGATAACTAAGAAGTTGAATACAACTGACTTCGAAGAAATAAGTTCAATGCACGCAATTCTCATTATCATATACATACGTACATACATACATACGTACATACATACATACATATATATATATATATATATATATATATATATTATATATATATATATATATATATATATGTATATCTGCAAGTATGTATATGCATTATATATACGTTATATATATATATATATATATATATATATATATACATATATACATATATAAATATAATGGTGGGTAATGCATGCATTGAAATTATTTCTTATCCATGTATGTATGTGTGATATGTGCATGTGTTTAATCTTATATACTTACCAATATACCCCGTGGGTTGACTTTTGCGTCTACGACTACTATTATTAGCAATAGTAGTAGTAGTAGTAATAATAATAATAATAATAATAATAATAATATTAATGGTGATTAAAATAATCCGTAGAAAGCAGCAACGACCACAAGGGTAGCAACAGCAAAAACACCTTTATGTAGACGACTTTATATGGAATGAAAGCGCTATTTGTTTATTGAACTAATTTGTTTGCGAGAAAATCTTTTCGTCATCGCAAGATATCGTAGACGTTCTTGCGTTGGTGATCCTCACTCATTATTCGATCCCTTGGCACTGACATGAGAAATGAGAATACATTGATAAGAGAACAAATACCTCCCTAAACATCACTGCACTGTTTCACCTTAGGATGTATAAAATAAATCTCCTTTCTATATGTATTGCTTACGACGGGGCAGCAGTTGACGCTATGAAATTCGTATTTAATAACATAAGAATTCACGATTTCAAATCGATATGAAAAACAATTTGATTCATTTTCATTTGTTTGCAATTTAATGCTATATTGTGTTAATCAATGTTATGTGTTATTATGCTTGCGACAACAAGGCTTACGTTTTCACATAATAATTCATTATTCTATTCACTTTAAGACTTCACTTCCTTCTCCTCTTCTTTATCATGCTCCTCTTCCTTACCACCACCACCACCAACAACAACAACAACAACAACAACATCATCATATCATCATCATTATCATCATTATCATCATCATCATCATCATCAACATGTGTATCATCACCAACAACAGCATCAATCTCCATTGCAGCACTTTAACCATCGTTATTCTCAGCGCCACAAACGAAAATGCCATTCTATAATTAAAGTGAATTTATGCATGATTATGTTTTCCTGTTCGTTCGAATTTTATATACGATCGTTTTAAATATCCTTTTTTTATTCTTCTAAGTGAACAAAATCATAATCATTTTATTTCATGTCAACTATAATAAACCTTCAGATATTGTTTTGCCGCTGACACTTACCATCTGATTCTACTTGAAAGCTTTGTATAGAAAATACTTTATTCAAAGCAGATCTCTATTTGTTTTGAAAGTATTAATAATATATTTGAGTTTCATATTACCCTATTAATATTGTAAGGATAAAATCTGTAAAGATCATAGCCTATCTCTGAAATGATGGGAAATTTCATCTTTTGATGTAAACTATGTTATAAATTATGTTCATTCTATTCATTACCGTCTACTTGTATTACAGTGTTTTCAGTTTAATTGTAAATAAACCGAGTCGTAATTCAACATTTGTTTAAATCATAAAAGCCCAGTTGAGTAAATCGTGTATATATCGTCCATGTTTCTGTCATTAGACACCTATTCTGCCAAACATTATGTACTTATTTCCCTACAGCTACATTCTGTGTCGCGAAAAAGTCCTTCTGCATATATATATCTACTCACTCTAGATTTCCCTAGTTATACAATTACACTATATTTATCTTCCTTTGTGCGGCTAGAGTTATCAGAATATATTTTCAAGTTAATATGCCCAATCACTGAATCATCACTGAAGAGAAATTGTCAGGGCATCATCTACTGCTCTGTACCAAAACCCTGACAACTACAGCACTCCGATATTCATGCCCGAGTAGCGCACATACTATCGACTGTAGAGATATCCAACAGCATCGAAAGAATTTGTCCCGGTACACATGAGCTTTGAGTACGTTCGATTAACCTTCTTTTTCGCTATTTATCAAAACCATGCAAATTCGAAGAAAACGACAAAAAACGCCGCCACAGTAGAAGTTATTCATAAGATAATGATTGGATTAATGTTGTACTGGGCTTTCCTAAATCAAAAACAGCTTTTAAGAAGTATTCCTTGGTATATCTTTGTATGTCGACTGAACAACCTTCCTTGTGCATTTTACAAATATATTCTAGTGATGAAGTGAATGTATCTGTTAACCATTGAGCTTTCTCATATTGCAATATGCCTTCATCTATTCATATACATGTAACTCCAATCTAAGTTCTCTGTAATGCAGGTCAGGGTTATTACTGTTCAGTAATTCAGAACAGATCTCTATTTGTTTCTAGAATGTTGATAACGTTTATGAGTTTCATGTTACCACTTTTATATTGTAAAAACCATAGACTATCGCGTTCGAATACCGCCTTAGCAGTATTTTCTGAAATTTTGCCGATGTTTACACCGAAATTCTTTATAATTTCGCTCAGAATGAATGTTCCGACGACCATTTTAGCAGCCCTTTGAAGTAATTTTTAAAGACTTCATGATATATATTTTTAGTGGAGATTTCGGAACAATCGTCACTTTCATGGGTTTGGTAACATCGTTGTAAAGAATGTACAATTCTGATCGGATATCGATCTTCAGCTAGAGTCTGAATTCCATTCGAATTTTCTTTGCATTCGTGTATTACTGCAGCAATAATACATATTTGTGCAAAGACTTCGCGCTTCGAAAACTAGGAGTACCGGGCAGCAATGAAATAAGAGATTCACCTTGAATGTTTTGGACGTAATATCGCCCTTTGTATCCGAATTACTATATGGGCATTCTTCCCTGCCGAATTCAACCACTGTCTATTAATTGTAAGCAATTGGAACTGATCAAGTTTTCGGAGTGTTTCTTAAATTATATTTATGAACATGATGTGTATTTCCCGGTGAATTTTCTCTTCACTTACGTGTGTAAAATTGCGTAATCATTTAACAAGATTTGCTTTTCACAGAAAGAAACACGAATACCTGAAAAGGCCAATTAAGACGCTTTGTATTTGTATAAGAGTATGTACAAAAATCACTATTCTACCTTAACGTTATGTGAATAATTAAATAGGAATATTTACATAAGCCTAATCTAGTTGAAAGAAAACTTCTATCCGAGCAGAAGGTAAAGAAAGAGATGAAGTTGTGTAGCAATACGATGAGAATTATCATTCAATCCATTATTAATGTTTGAATGTGAAATATGAAACTCGCACTATTTTGTTTATTTGTACCAGCCTTGGTATTGTAATTGCTAGTATGTTGGAATATTGTATGGGAGTTATATATGTGCAGCATTCAGAGGCAGTATACGCTTGTAATTTTCATCTTGTAATGCAGTTGTGTATCTCAAATGTTTTCAGATATGTAGTATTGTTTGGTATATATCTAATAACTATATACATAAGATAACACGCTTTCTATATCTAGTTATATATCCAATAACTCCATGCATAAGTTAACACGCATTCTATATCCAAGTAAATACAATTTACATTTGTCAGTTTGTTTCTAATTGCATGTTTAATAAAAAGCCATGATTTTCCTGCATCCACCTGTCTGAAGGTATAAGCAGCATTGTATTGTGCACTTTATTTTAAATGTCCTTATAAATTGCCTTTATAGGAAAGCAATATTTTTCCTCTGTTACTAAATCTTAATAATTACCTTGCTAAATCTTACGCCATGCCCCAGAATTGATTATTAAGATATCATACAAGTAATCTTCTGATTCTTTAAATACGGTCATACATAAAGCATAGTTTTTAATAGATAACGTTATGTAAGTATGGTACACGGTGAATACAAAATTATGAGCATAAGGTAATTAAGATTATTAGTAAATAGATATGAGCTACTTGTAATTGTGAACTTGGAATAAAAAAGAATCTGTTAGTGTTCAATAATGCTAAAAAATATAGGACATGTTTACTTTGATAGGGCGTGTGTTGTATTCATATAAAATGAGACCCTAACAGGAAACTGTGTGCAGGGGAACTAGATTAGATGGTAAGTTTCGCAAATAATAAAACATATAATGAATATTAACATAAAATAAATAACGCCATATTAATTTTGGAAGTACACCTAAGTTATATCTATACAACCTGGGATTTTAGGGGCTCCGTTAACCTGGAGGAGTGTCTACTTCATTTCTGCACTGCTAGCGTTATGGCATGGACACTTTGCACATGTACAAACCATTGATAGTCAAACATGTCAGCATTATAAAATAGTTGCTCACGTCATCACTTGAACCTAGATGTGTTAAAGCATTTTGTGGTTTGTTTGAAGTCGTGCGTAGGTTTCTTTGCATAATGATTAGGCAATGACATGTTCTTTCTTATGATACGTCAAAAGTTTTCGTCTATTTTTCTTTCTTGTTGGGCCTTCTGCCTCATGGTATTTGAAATCTTCGCCAAAATGAGAAACATTTTTCTCTTCCACTATTGCGTTATTTCCATCTTTCCATCTCATTAATCATAGTATTACCTCCAAATATATCTTCAATGTGGTCATCACTATCATTAGAGTTCTTTCCAACAAAGTTCAAACTGTCACTTATTGGTTAGTCTGTTGTCATTTACATTCTCTTTTCCATGTTTGCTACTAGATGAATGAGGAGCAATGCTGTACCAAAACGTTTGGAAAATAGATTTTAACAATCATGATGACCATGCGGTTAGCATGGGAACGACATGGTTGCGATACCAACAGTTTTATTCTATATCAAAAAAACATACGCTAGATAGTTAATGTTGTGTCACGATATTGTTTCGGTTACAAAGATTGTATAATCAAATTGTGTAACAAGAAAACAAAAGCAACTTTATACATGTTCAACTCTAGCCGTTTTGAGTTTTGTGAGCGATTAACAGGATAACTTTTTAGGAAACTTTAACACATTTCAGAGAAAAATATGCTTACTTTGAAAAGTTACGGGGAAAAATACACGAATGGCTAGCTCTCAGAGACCGCCATATATCGAGGCATAATAGGGTTAAAAATTAAGTATATATTCTAATTAAAAATAATGCGATTAAGATAATATGAAAATTAAGAGAGCAAATAAGACATTTTGCTAGGGACCAATTTTAGTGCAACAAATGTGTTTGTGTAATAGACACATGTATCAAGGCTCTGCCGCACAATGTCCCGACTTGGTTCGATTGCTGTTGCTTAACTGACTTGTGATGCATACAAGGATGTATTATATAATTTCGATGCATATAATGATTTATTAGATGTACAGTTAAATAGCACAACCTCAATTTCCATGAAACATCTTTTAATCTTCCTGTTTGGTGCGATTGCGCTGGAGTCATCTACTTTGAGCTGCTTCCAATTAATGCAACAATTACTGCTCACACCTATTGCGAACAATTAGAACATTTGAAGAAAGAAAAAGGACTGCTTAGGCATATTACAATTGTGCGGTGTTTCATCAGGATAATGCTCGGCCCCACACTGCAAAGATTACATCGGAAAATGAAATCGAAGAATAGGTCTGGAAAACATTCCACGCCCGTCTTATTCCCCGGATCTCTCTCTTCTGATTACCATTCGTTTAGAAGCTTACAGAATAATTCAGATGGATTAGTATTTGAAAGGCGGAAAGACGTCGAAACTGACCTATCGTCCCTTTTCTCATCAAAACAAATGCAATTTTTCACCAACGCTGTTATTAAAAATACATATGATGAGTATATTGCAAGAAGTCATCGATAATGATGGGAATGATGTATAGAATTAAATTTTCATAAAATGTAAAATTAGATCACTCTTTTTCCTTACACACAATTCGGACATTACAGGGATAACCTGATATATAGGTATAGTTGTATAGTTGTAAATTTACACGGACATAAATACAAACAAACACACGCACATAAGCACATAAGCACACACATTAGATAATAAAGTATAGAAGATTCCAGACACGAACGGCACACATGAAGGTAACCTAAGTGTTTCTACTCTGCAAAACTCATAAAGGAGTATTTACAGAAATGCGCTGCAATCCTCGATGGAGAAACTGCCTAGAGTCGATAGAAGATAACTAACAGATTCCATTTCCTTTTGTGTTCCGGGTTCACTCACACGCTATTACATATCACACACATTTAAATTGAGAGCTCTTCCAAGTTTTGAAACGCCATTATATTAATTAAGAAACGTTTTCTAAGACTGACTACTAATGATTCAGCAACGTATTCCTTTTTCAGACAGGTTTCTGCAAAAATCTTGTTAATCAAAATTCGTCAGTGTACAAAATAAAAGATCAACTAAGTATCTACAGATGATACATAAATATCAAGTAGAGTTTTACATTCAAAGATTTACCAGGATCATCTGTAGAAACTGATTGATTGTCCACATAGGAATGGTGAAGACAGTGAATAATATAAACTGCCAAAAAGTGGAATGAATGAAATACATAGAAGCTGCAGATCGACGTTCTTGATCTTGATCAGAGTATATTAATTTCAAATATGTAATTTGTTGACATAGGCAAATATGTAAGATGATATGGAAAAACTGAAAGAGTGTGTGTATCGGAAGCTGTAAAAAGGACATGTACGCAGTCACGTACAAAAATAACATATACACACATATACACACACATAAGCCTCAGATGTGATTCGTGTAGACGCATATATCTAACTATTTATCTATGTTACCCCTTTTTCTGTCTCTCTGTCTCTCTACCTCTCTCTCTCTCTCTCTGTTTGTCTCCCTCCCTCTCTCTCCCCCCATATATATATATATACATATATATATATATATGTGTGTGTGTGTGTACAAACAAAAAACCCAAAGATTCCTATGACCATGGAAATTAAAACATATCCGTATATTCCCCTTGGCCTGATTACCTATATTTTAAATGTATTTTGAACAATAGTAACAGAAAAATGTCTGATATTTCTGTAGAGTATTATTTTTCTTTTGAATATTATTGTCCTTATTGAAACCATACGCGCACATATACCCAGGAGCATAGATATAGACTGCATACATATATACGCGTGTCTGACTTCATGTATGTATTGATCTATTTGCGTTTGTTTGTGCATGCCAAGACATTTCAATACGCATGCCTATATATATATATATATATATATATATATATATGCATGTGTGTTTGTGTTCGCTTTTAGGTTTTCGTATGCATGTGATTGCATATTGCATGAACAGTATCTATGTGTTATGTATAGATGTATCAAGTTAGAAGTAAGATAACACGTCAAATGTAAAGAAAATTTATTGCAGGAGAATAAAAAGAAATGTATCTGCTAAATTTCGCAGAACAAAGGAAACATTTGTAACTTGCAATTAAAAGTTTTATATTCCCTTAATGATGGTTCCCTCCTACGATATCACATCATTAATTATCAGTTACAAATTAGCAATAATTTCGTGCGATTCGTTATGTAAAATGCGACTAATACATGTTAGTGTGTACTGTTCATGTGACCGTCTGAATATGCTTATAGAAAAGAAGTCCACATGTCATGGAAATAACTTTATGATATGTCGAAATACTACATTTAAGGAAAATTTTATAAATGCTACATATTATTTCCATTTATGTTGTGTTCATAATATTCTGTTTAAAAGTAATAGTAAATTTATATTGTTCTACTTATTCCTTACTTGAACTTATTTATTGGTATAGGGAGCGTCGAGACATTATACCATTTATTGTTAGGAAGAATTAATTTTTTAAGGGATAACGGTGGGCAATAGGTGACAGAAAGAACAGAACTAAGAAAATTGAGCGATAAAGTTCACTGTTCTTCACAGTACACTTATGCAGCACATAGTTTATAAATAATAAACTTTCGGCATGAATTATAATCTCTTTTCGTTCGTTCTTCTCACTATTGACATGAATATACAACTGTTTCTTTTAATCCCGAAGCCGGAATGGAATTTTTAAATGAAGCAATATTATTTGTTCAGTCAGTTTTTAGAACGAGTCGGGAAAATAAAACGCAAAACTTATATGTTTCATTGGGATTCAAGTTTTCAAATCTGATAAGTAATCTCTTGCATGACATATGCCTATATTCTCCCCATTAACTAAATATATTCGCAATGATAGCTCCTTGTACTATAGGTGCCAGGCCTGAAATTTTGGGAAAGTGTGCTTCTCGATTGCATCAATGCAAGTGTTTAGCTGGTGTTTACTTAAGCAATCCGCCCCAAGAATGAAAGGTAAATTCGAGATCGGCGCAATTTGAACTCAGAACGTAAAGGGAGGTGAAATGGTACTAAGCATTTTGTCCGGGATGACAACATATCTTCTTTATACTAATAACGGACAATAGTATTATTGGTATCCTTATAATTATTATGGCTACAAACTATCTTACTTAAATATAATATTAATATAAATCTTACATAAATAAATTACGTCTAATTCTATATGTAAGATATATTTGTGACAACTACCAAATCTGCTTCTGGCATATTTTGTCTGGTAGTATACTGCAATGTGATTTATAAAATATATAACGTAGTGTTTTAGTTATTTTTTGTTGAAGTTTCCCTTTGCCTTATTATATACCCAGGACGCATGTGTACGTAGAATATTAAGTGAAATTCAACAAGTTGTAGGTGGTCGCTGACATTTGCATGTGTGCTTTCGTAAAAAGCTTCTTGAAGTAAACATATCCCATAGAGACTTAGAATCAGCTCGTATTGTCAATACCATTAAGAATGATTTAAATATAATATTCTGTAGCCGCACTACAGTTTGGTTACTGGTAGTTTAGAAGACACAACTTTATCATGAGAATAGGGATTCGGTATGCAAAAATCAACAAGCCTATGTTTTCGTTTCTTGTCGATAGCTGATAATTTAGGAAATGTTGTTGGCATCCGACAGGACTTTATTCAATAATTCACTTCAGAGAAAAAGTATTGAAAAGCAGAGCAGTAAAACGCTGAAGTAAATGTATTACGGAATGTAAGCTTAGATCTCTGCGTCACGAACTGCAACTCGATTAGCTACCAAAAATAATAACTCTCTACCATTACGTTTCACCAAACTACAAAACCGAGTTACATTAGACTATTGGCTAACTATGTAGGATATTGCAACTACTACCGAATATAATGATTTATTTCGTTCACAAATGACCATCTGGCAAACTTGCATGCTTTCAGCTAGAATCTACTCTCAGTTGTATCAAGGCGGTTTCTCCCGCTAACCATATACTAGAAATTGAAAAGAAAACGTTAGGCTAAAATACTCATTCTCTGACATAAAAATACATCGTCAGGGTTATTGCTGGAACGGATTCTTTCAAAGTTATGTTCGGCATAAATACACCAGTAGAACTCTAACTTGTATATTTCTACGCATCCTATAAAATATCACATCTTCAACTATAACATAAAATATCCTGTTAGATGGTGGTTTGGAATCTATCGGAAAATATGAACAAAGCACTCTTACTAGCAGGGAAGAAACATTGCCTCGCATCATAGAACATAAAGTGAATTTGTAAACGCTGCAAAAACCTATTCCTGTAATTGGCACACATCAATAATCGAAGTCAAACTTACTACTGTACAGGTACCATGTCCACTTTGAAATTGCATAATTTTTATCGCACTGCTTCTTCGATATGCATGTGCATTCTAGCTTCTTAATATAAATATGCGCTGATATATTTATACATACATTTCCGTATATATATATAAGCAAATAAATAAATGAATAAATATTTATATATACGTATATGAATGTAAGTATGCATATATATATATATATATATATATACATATATATACATATATAAAGAGGGACTACATTTCCACGCAGGAAAAAATACTGGCAAATTTGTCGTTGAAAATGCAAATTTGAGAAACCTGTAATTGTTTAAAATAAATGTATTTGCATTTCAACAATATTTTTTGTTCATCAATAGTAATAATTTAAAATTATGAATTTGAAAAAGACATCCTTAAAAGTTTCAATAGTGACAAAATAAAATGTTCCTAACAGTCAATAATATTAAAACAGTTCGTGTATCAATATGCTTCAACGTATCAAAGTCATTAACGTTATTAGTAGTCGACAAGGAATGAATACCATCAAAGTTTCAGTCATACTGAGTTAAGAAAAAAAAACAAGGTAGAGATGAAGAAAGTAAAAAAAAAGGGATTTGATTTACAGTTTCTCTGACCCTCTTTCCAACGTGTGTAGGAACTTCCACTTGTAGTGATTGTTTTGGAATCCGGTATATTAATAATTTTTCCCCGATCGGATCTGATTTTTGATTTGTTAAAAAAATGGTGACGTCTTGTTTTTCCGGTGGTCAAGTATGTCGTTCTGCCTGGTTGGCCTCCATGTGGGGAACGGTCAACAGGTTGGTTGATACTCTTAAAGGTTCATTCTGTTGTATTTGCTGAAGTACGGTTTTGATTGGCCTAGATTTAAGTGATGCCAGAAACTGTTTTTTGTAAAATGTCGTTGGACTCGAGAGAGGTGACATCGGCAAATTGTGTTAGTATGTTATTTGGAGTTTGCTGTCTCGAAAACGTGGTGGAAGACTTACTAAAAAATGTTAAACTCTTTGTGGTTTCTGGTTGTTTTTCTGTGGAGAAATTGGGTGTATTTCTTCTTTTTCTCTTAAGTGTTTTTTTCTTCTTTCTCAAGGATATTGAGCTGTGATTTATATTTTTAAATAAGTAAGCTTTCATTATTTAAACGGAATTGGGCTGAAATGCTTCGGGTGCATTGATATAGAGGGACGATTTGGTATTTCGGGTTTATGTTCACGGGGTACTAATGTAGGTGTTTGCTTACGTGAGTAAATTTTTTGCCAAATTTAAAACTTTTAAAGATGTTTTTCTAATTCATAATTTTAAACTTTCAACACTGATAAGCGAAAAAAAACTGTTGAAACTAGTTCGGAATATATATAAATAAATTTATTTCAAACACTTACAAGATTTTCAAATTTAGGTGCATTTTCAACAGCAAATTTACTTGTCTTGTATATAAATATCACCTACAACAAGAACTTAACTGTCAATTCCCAATGGTTTTAGTTCAAAGGGATGTAGACTACTTACTGCATTAGGGCTTTTGAATGTGATAATAATAAAAACGAAGTAAGCAATACGCTCATTTCTTTCTTGACCCCCATTATTTCCTTCTGCTACTCTAAATTATAGTAGGATTTAGGAATTTTTCCCTTAAATTCATTCCACCTCAATAATAGCAAAAGGAGGTAATGTCTTTTAGTCTCTAGTACTAATGAAAAATTTGCTAAAAACTTATAATATCAGATACTGTATATTGGACATCTATATGGTTCTACGCATCCAAGGAGAGCGGTTTATTTCAAGTTGATGCAATGTTTGCATTAATAGATTAAATGGAGTTGCTTCAAATGGCTGTACTGCACTGATACCTGGATATCCTTGTTATTTATTTACTATTTATTCACCTTACCTCGAGTTGTGCGGATAATACTAGATGGACGTGGTGCATCAACTTACGTGCCTAATTCAACTGAATCTTAATCATATATATATATATATATATATCCACGCGCGCATGTATATATATGTATATATGAAGGCGCATGGCACAGTGGTTTGAGCGTCGAGCTTACGATCGTGAGGTTGTGAGCTCGAATATCTGACCGGACTGCTGTTGTGTTCTTGAGCAAGACACTTTAATTCACATTGCTTCAGTTCACTCAGCTATAGAAATGAGTTGCGACGTCACAGGTGCCAAGCTGCATCGGTCTCTGCCTTTTTCTTGGATATCACTGGTGGTGTAGTGAAGGGAGACCGGTAAGCATGAGGGACCCCTGGTCTTCCTTAAACAGCCTTGTCTTGACTTGTGTCTGGGAGGGTAACTTTCAACGTGCAATCCCATGGTCTGTGTCGTGACCGAAGGGGGTCTCAGATATGCACGCGCGTGTATTTATCTTTCTATATGACTAAAATGTATTCTAGATTTCTCTTCTTTCAAACTTCATTCCAAAATTTGGCTCAACTTATTTATTAGTATGCAATTGGATAGGGTGAGTGTTATGTACGGTAGGTGGGAAACCAAGAGCTGACTAATGCAAAAATAAATTGTTAACGTGAGACTACGATCAATGCCGTTGTTTTCATATTAAATTAAATAGCAGATCAATATTGGTTCAGTTACCATTTTCCTTGTCATTCTGTTGAAGCTCACTACAAGGCCAGGAGAAAAGTTTTACAAAATATTATGTGGCATTTAAATACATTTATTTGTTAGTATCTCAATAATTTCAAAGGAACAAATGGAAAGCTTTTAGAAATGGCATCAGATGTTACTTAGAGAATGGTCGGAATTAATGAGGTGAAGAGGAAATTGATATAATCGCAGATACTGAATCCTTCATCTGGTGTATCCGAAATACTGAACAATTAGAAGAAATCTGAACTATTGTTATGTAGGAATCGACATATCTAGATTATATTTGGATTACATGTTTAATCATATTTCAGCGATATATGTGAACAATTAATGTATCTGGTTATATACCAGGGGTACCCAAAAGAAATCGGAATTTTGTAATATCATTTTATTCAAAAAGTTTTACATATTTACACGTTTATAGCCTTCAAAATATTTCCATTTGAAGGAATGCATCGGTCCAGGCACGTTTCCCACTATTCGAAGCAGTGCTGGAACTTTTTCGGAGTGATACATTTTAACGCCTCCGTCGTTTTTCCTTCTCCACCTGCACATGTGCAAATCCCGTAGCTCCGGGTTTCATCACCAGCTATGGTCTTCGAAAAACTGGTCTGGATCAGCATTAAACTGTTCTTTTAGTTCCGACACACATTCATTCGTGATTTCTTTTGAATTTTCGTATGCAAGCAAGGCACAAATTTTGCTGCAACTCTGTTCATTCACAATCCGTCACTCAGAATTCATTGCCAGAAGATCCGAGACACAACACTCTTTCGCCGCTGGAAGCCTCTTGATACGATCCACTGGCGTCAGTCAGCTAATCAGCGTTGTCCGGAGATACGTGTTTGTTTTGCAACATTGTTCGGTGACGCTCCTCCAAGATCAGTTCATGAATTTCCGGGATGTTTTCATCGTTCGGCAGGTCAACGTTCGTCTTGAACGAGGTTGATCTTCAAGCGACCAACCTCGTTCGAGTAACCGTTCTTAAAGAGAGGAAACCACTCGTAACCTTGTGTTTTTCTCATGGCGACATTCTTGTAAGCTGTTTGAAACGTGGCAACGGTTTTGTCCGCAGTTTTACCCAGTAGGAAACAGAATTTCACACAAGCACGCTGTTCCTTTTTTCCAGCAGTAGCAAAAATCGAAGAACAGGTGAGAAGCACTGGAAAACAAACACGTATCACTGGACAACGCCTTTTAGCTGACTGATGCCTGTGGTTCGTATCAAGTGGCTTCAAGCAGCGAAAACTGTGCTACAAAGGGCTTGCCCCACAGAAAACGTTTCTGGTTAATTTTGGGTAGGCTCTCGTATATGCTATTGATCAATAATTGATCTTGCATTGTAATTTTTTCCCTAACATAATGTTAAAATGCCATTAATATATATATATCAGTTTAATAAATGTGATATATTGAACATATTTCTTTCATCATTTTGAAACGTATCGGGAGAAAAGAGAGATAGCATCATATATTTATAAAACTGGACAAAAAATATTAAAATTTATTTTGTAATTTCAGATGTGGCAAGAACGCATTAATTTTGTTTCTCTGAATTAGTCTCATGCCATTATAATTCTTATAATATCATCACAAAAGACAATTTGCAATGCTAACAATTTGCTGCAGCTATTCCGCCAAGCACTTTCTCTGCGAGAGAACAATCTTGATTTCACTTCACTAAATCGTATCATAAATCTGGTAATTGCATGTGAGAAAACAAACTGGGCTCGTAAAAGAATATGGAAAATTCTCTTTGAATCAGCTCATTTGAGAAAGTCGGGTTTGCAAACACTTAAGTGACACACCCGAATGTCTTCAGTAATTTAATATATGCTTGAATTGTCAATTGTGAAGAATAAAGCGTATTTCATTCTATGCCCCTTTTTGCTATTATTTCGGTTTTCTCTTACATTTTAAGAAGGCAATGGTTAGGATACTCTGTTTATATTTTTCATGAGTGTGGAGAGCTTAAAGTAGAGATAGTATTATATTCCCTAGTATTAAACGACATGTGTCACTTAAAGTGAAATCCACATGATGTTTGATCACATTCCGTATCACAAAATCAGAATGTAACGAGAATTAATGGCAAAGGGATGTGCATATCATTTCAAAGAAAGCATGTTAGTTTTAGCCAATCAAAGAACTTTGCCACTTTTATTTTGTATAATCTCTATGATAAAATCGATCTCACCAAAGCTTTGGAATGCTTTATTCATTTTATCACACAAGTTAAAACAGTTTTCTATCCCTTTTATCCGCTTGCGTAAATAACACTTAAATGCAAATATCCACTAGGCGTTTTCTATTCTACTAGTCAACAAGAACGTTCCAAGCGCAAGTGAGAACCCATCTGGTATTAATATATAGTTTCAGCGATTTCTTCAAAATGGATATTTTTGTGTTGGGAAGAAAACATTGCTTTAATTCTGTCAATAGCCAATTAGTATATGAATTTACTGCGTTGGGACTGAAGAAATATTTTTTCAAGCTCTGTTTCTCTGTCCGCTCTCTCTCAAACGAACCAACACACATTCACTCAGTCACACACGCTCCGCTACTCAGTATGGATTCTAGGGATCCTTCGGAAAAAAAAAACAAGAAGCAAAATTGAACAAATGCAGTGTCACTGCGACGTAACAATGATAGACAAAGTATATGAAAAGGCAACGATAATACTAATTTTGAGACCAGTCTAGCAATTTCAGTGGTGGGGGTAAGTCGATTACATCAACCTCAGTACTTGAAAGTATGAAAGGTAAATTCCACAGCAGAATTTGAACCCACAATGTAAAGACGGGTGAAATAGCACTAAGTATTTTGCCCTAAGAGCTAACGATTCCAACAGCCCAGCGTCTTAATACGAAAGGATAATATTGTTTTCAAAGTTCTTTTACAAAGCTAGTAATTTTTTCGACCACAAATACATTAAAGGCAAAGTCGACGCTGGCGAAATTTGAACTCAGGAAGTAAAATACGAAACTATAATATTAACTATAAAATAAGGAGGAGTCTTTAGGATGCTGGGAAAATGCTTGTTGGCATTTCTTCCGTCTTTTCGAGGTCGGCTTTGATATATATCCTTCTGGATATGCAAATTAAGTACCTTGTGCCAAGATTTGAAAGCAATATAAAACAACGGCATTCATAAGAATATAAAATGTTTACTAAAACGTTTCTTTACTTGGCATGGCGCTTTTCAAATTTTCTACTTTAACGCATATATTCTGTTACCTACCTAGACATGCGACTTATTTTCTCTTCACTTAAAATCAGTTATTATCTTTATTGTATAGTTATAATATTTTGTAAAGTTTCAATTCAAGGAAAATCGTAAACTGTGATTTTAATGGATTTGACAGCAATATAGTAAACGATGTTGCTTAAACAAAATAATAGTTATAATAATCAAACTAAGGTATTAAGTTCAATAGAAACAGACTAATATATTAGGTTCAACTGAATTCTGGAATTTATTCGAAGCATAAAATATAATTAAATCATTCCTCATAGTGTGTAACTTGTGTTAAATACTCCAGAATTGTTGTCTACGAGTGGCAAGAGGTAATTTTAAAGGGTTATGCCGTACTAGGATCTCGAAAATAATTAATTCCAATTTTAATTGCTCAACAACAGTAATTTTGAAAACAATTATGTTTTAGTAAATTACAAAGATACACAGCACTTCTTCAGCTATGCCTAATTATTTTAATTACGTTTTCAAATCTCACAGCATTAATATGTGTCGCAATAATGTTTCTAAAATATTTCAGGAATATATAGTCTTTAATTTCTAATATTAACTAATTCTCATGCTTCAGATATTTAGCATTGAATGATTACTCATACAATTTTATCAATATTTCGACAAGCACAGTGATGCATATTTTCTTAACGTATGCAGCAGGTGTATGGAAAAGGAACCGTATTTTCTGTAAGTCTAATATTAGCCATTCTAATCTGTGTTAAGAAATTACGGTTATAATTATATTGACTCGTGTATGTCATATGAACACGGCACATAACTACTAATACACATTCTTGATTAATACATTTCACTCTTATTTATGAATAGCATCAATGTATAACTCATGTATAAAAGTATATAAAATACGTCTTTAAATATTGTACGTGGTTGCATGTGAGTGGCTGTATGCGATTATCAGTATATTCTCTTTTATCGTTTCCTTGATTCAATTATTAAGACAGTAGCCAGGCTGCAGCTTCTCCTTGAAGAATTGCAATTGAACAAATTAACGCCTCTATTTATTTTTTTCAATACTAATACCTCTTCTATTTGATATTTCTGATATACGAGATTTTACAGCTTAAAGAAGATATCCAACGGGCATATCGTTCAATCCTCGAGTGAGAGAGAGAGAGAGATAGAGAGAGACAGGGTGAGAGATTACTTCTGGGTGTAAACGTTTAGATCCAGAAGGGACTTGATACAAGCGAACTGGGCGTTTTATTGCTTTATCGGTTCGTCATAATTATTTCTATTTGTACCGTGTAAGTTAATAATTTGAAACGATGTTACATATCTCCATGTATGTCAACATGGGTGCGCCTAGACAATCGTGTTGAACACCTTTTGGAATATATGAGGAAATGAATCAATAATTGCTTTTATATTTGTTGTTGCTGTTGCTGGTGGTGAATTTGCTATTGTTTCTCTAGCTGTTGCTGGTTGAAGTATTGTTAATAATATTGCTGGTATTTTTGTTGCAGCTTTTGTTCCCCGTTAGTTTGTTCTTTTCACAGATGTTCATGTAAGAAATTACATTATATAATCTAAACCAGTGAATAAAATTTCGTTTTGTCCAAATTTCCTCGCGTTTGTCACACCTTTATATCGGAGTAGGAATGAATCATAGGCACGGTTTGACATCGAATCATAGTTATTATTTTGAAAACGGAAGATTTACGTACATTGCTTTCATTCAGAGAAACATGTCCCAAAGCATTAAACAGATATGAAAAATATCTAAGATTAAGCCTCAATGACGTTGGACTAGATGCTTGCATATGAATGAAATCTGAATTGTACTATCATTCCTATCTTCATATTGGCAGGTTTATTAAAAAATCTAGGATATGTGGATGGATTGAGAATTTATAGATATATAAATCATTAAAGATTTATATATCTATAAACGCAAACCAAACGGTATTGGTTTGCGTTTAGAAAGTGTCGCAAAAATGAACATTGGATTTAGAAAGACTAGCTGCTATATTTGTGGTTGTGAACGAAATGTAAAGGCTACTTTTCCCTCCAGATTAAACCAGGAAAGGCAACAGAATGTCAGGCAAAAATGCAACAATAGCAATAGTTAATTCACCAGGAAACGAATTCGCATCAAATTAATGGGATCGTAAATGAGAGGATGCTGAAGATGCCTTGCATATTTGGAGGAAATGCGTATAAAAGAATCAAGTAAATATTCTTCCTTGGCATTAAGAAAAAATATGTAAAGGGGATGCCAAACGGGAAAACTTGACATTTGGTTCCGGGGAAGAACTCGTCCACTTTAAAATGGAGTCCATCTTCCGCAAGAGGAAATGTTACAAAAAAACACAATATTACAAAAACAACAGCGTTTTGTCATTTTAACTGGCATCTAATATGATATCTATATAATCTACTCTAGTATTTCATATACGAAGAATTTATAGGTTTGAGAAAGGAGCACTTATGTAACAGCACGAAAGAGACTGAATATCTATAAATTATAAGGAGATATTACGTTAATGTATATAATCATACTTATTGTAAACTGCATGAAAACTTCCCTGGCTGCTGTAAAGCAAATTTTCTTCGTCAAAGACTCTGGAATCTCTTGCTATGAATAACGTAAGAAGTAAATGATATCATATAAATAATCATATGTAAAATAATCATATAAGTATGCTTATATGATTATTTGCTCTATAAGTGTTTTAATTGTTTTCACTATAATTTAATATAATCCTTCACATAAACCCGTAACTGGAAAATATGTCTGAACCATACACATTTTTGAGCTTCTCTGTAGATAACACATTTTTCGTAATAGTCTTCTACGAGCTCGCTATCTCAGAAGTGAAAAACGAAATAAACTGCTATTAGTTCATCTGTTGAGTAATTATATCATTATTCACGATTACTATCCATAATACAACTTAGCTACAAATAGAATTTGACAAGGATTTCTATGTTGTTTCAGATTTTCTGTCATTTTTCTTTTAAGTCGTCGCTTGTATGCAGATATGACTTAATATTAGAAACACACACATTTATATTATTTCATGATAACTATGTACGTCCCTCACATGGAGAGAAACTTTTACGCCATATACACACTCATTCATATAGATAGTAAAGGCCTGACATCTAAATGTAAACACAGGAATTAAGATGAATATCATTAGAGAAATAAGCTGAGAATTTCGAGTATCACAAATCGATGGAAACATGTTCAAAAATTTGGCACTTTAAAATAGGGTTTACATGCCTAAAAGGCGTGTCCTATGTCCCAAGCAAATGCGTGGCTTCTCACCCATGATTATATTTTACACTTCTAAATGTACACGACCTTCAATACACCAAATTTGAATGATCACATTTAATTTCTTTTTTGTATCGAGTAATATAAGAAAATGATTAGTACTTTTATGTGTATTCGTTTATCAAATTTATACATACATATATATATATATATATATATATATATACATACGTATATACATATATTATATATATACATATATATACATATATACATATATATATAAACATATATATATATATATATGCATATATATACATATATATATATATATATATATATACATATATATAACATATATATATATATACATATATAAACATATATATATATAAACATATATATATATACATATATATAATATATATATATATAACATATATATATATACATATATAAACATATATATATATATATATATATATATACATATATAACATATATATATAACACATATATATATATATATACATATATAAACATATATATATACACATATATATATATATATATATGCAATATATATATATATATGTGTGTGTGTGTGTGTGTTTGTGTGTATGTTTGTTACCTCGTTACTACTTTCCACATGGCCTTAGAGTTAAATCTGCAGACTACATTTTGGGTCCTGAAAACAATTGTTAAGATCTGGATAGACAGTGTATGCAATGTAAGGACATATGTGCTGCAGTAACACTATGCACTATCACACATGGCTCTAGTAACACAGGAATGGAAGGCAGATATCAACTGCCAAAAAGCACCGGGTAACTGAAACGCAGACGGAACTAGTCAGCCCGTAGGTGAAAGGTAATTACTGATACCGATATTTCGCTGTTATTTCAGCTCATTCGCAACGTATGAGCAAATCACTGCGAAGCGAGTTAGAACCTCTGGTCTGAGGTACTTTTCTACAACATGCTTCTGGATTCAGTTCCACTGCATGTAATCTAGAGCAAGTGTCTTCAGTTATAGCTTCGAGCCGACCAAAGCCTTGAGTAAGGATTTCATAGATGGATTCCCACTAGCGCCGGATAACCGCTGTAGGTGTGTTTACGTTCCCTGTAATTTACTAAGTTCCCATAAAAAGACCGATACAATAAGCACCAGACTTAAGAAGGAATTACTGGTGTCGATTCTTCTAGACAGTACTTCATCATGGCTGCAGTCTGATGACAGAAATATGTAAAGGATAAAACTTGTGTATGTGTGTTTGTTCATTGTATACAAATAACATGGAATAAATAAATAAATAGTTACTAGAGTAGAAAAAATCTGCATAAGTTCCAAAGACATTGCAGCTTATAAAGGTAGCAATTCCAGGGTTAAGTGAAATGTTTTTGTATAACATAGATAAATTAAGAAGTAGAGTCAAACGCAAATGTTACACAAGTCTGAATACTTCCGATATATATTTCGAAGAAAAACATTCATATTATTCAGGAGGGTATAAAATGATGTAAAGCAATGTAATCATATCGTCAGGGAAAAAGAGAGAAACAAAACACATTCATAAGCCATTTTAACCGAATATGATTACCGCATATATGATGAAAGGGAACTCAGGCGTTTTTTTTTTCTTATTAAACTGCTAATAGATTTAACGTCACAGGTAATTTAAAAAAATAGAAAGAAAGAAAATAACAGAAAATTAAGATAGGAGAAATATAGTGTGAAAGATGAAGGGGGGAAAAGCGTGATACCTGAATGGGAAAAAAGCTTAAAAGCATGGAAATAGATATATGTAGTGGAAATGAAACGTAAGAAGACATTTATTGGTCGAATTTATAGATCGGTAGAAATTACTTAGAGGAACTAGAGGCATGTTTTTGACATTGCTTACGATATACACGTTATTTAAACGTGTTTTCAAGAATATTCTCTGAGAATATGATAAGAAATTGTTCTTCGGTACAGAGAGGAGAAAAAAGATTTACCTTTATCATATGAAAGGGATTCAAATTATATTCAAACAGTTTTGGGTGATCCTATGAAATAATGCGGTTTTTACAATTGCAAGAACTAAAACTCGGAGTGGGACGGGATAAACTCTCTGCATCAACTCGCTGTAAAATTGGTTAGTAATTGTACCTTTTACTTATTCTTAGTGTAAGTTTGGAAGAGTGCAGTTCGATTTTAATAGCTATTTTTTTTAAAGCTATAATGAAAGTGACAAAGGAGCATATTCGGCATATTTTGCTTTATGAGTTCCATAAAGGCAACAATGCAACAGAAAATGCAAAGAATATTAATGCAGTATATGGGGATCGGACAATAAGCGTACGCCAATGTCAACGGCAGTTCCAGAAATTCCAAGCCAGAGACGACAACCTAGAAGATGAACTTCGTCCCGAAAAGTTTGTAAAGCGCAACGAGTACGTCCTGCAAACCCTGGTGGAACAAAATCCCATCATAAATATTGAGGAACTAGGAGAGACGCGTTGATTTGGACATTCATCGACAACTGCGTGCCATTGAAAAAGTCGACAAATTGTGTCAATGTGTTCCTCACAAACTTACCAAGTCTAACCATGAGAAGACAGTGAATGTGTGCTCTTATTTGGTGTCATGTTTCACGAATGAACCATTTTTGGACCGATAGTGACTGATGACGAGCAATGGGTTTTCTATAAATATGTCAAGCGAAGAAGGCAGAGGATAGGGGAAGGAGTAACCTAGGCGGAAGAAGGTTTTGACCCACGTAAGTTGTTGGTATCTGCTTGGTGGCATATGAAAGGTAGGTTTAGACAGCTTTCAATAAATGAGATCTACTGCGAGCAGCTTCAACGGCTTAGGACAGCGCTAGAAGAAAAACGACC
>NC_043005.1:69551448-69576448 GCF_006345805.1 Octopus sinensis
AAACGTGCATAAATTATCCCCCAACCCAATACACGAGACAGAGAGAAAAAAGGAGAAAAAGTGGGGGAAGAGAAAAACGTACACTTAAGTGTATATCTGCTTCAGATAAACAAATTCTAAATCCTATATTGTCATAAATTCTCGTATTTCGATGAGAATTGCAAATATGCATGAACTCATATGTACGTTGTGAACCTCACCACATAAAATGTGCACATCTGTCAGGAAAGTATTATGTCATATTGAATACATGAACTGAATTCGTTGAATGATTCTGATTAATTACCCATACTTATTTTGTTCTCTTATGTTATCAGTGCTTAGTCTTTTTCAGTCATTTTGTATTGCATCAACGTAAGCATTGTTCTGGTATATTTGGTTACAAATGGATATATATCGCTATACAAAATACTGAATTTGCATTAATAAGAATTTACAGGGTATCTGATACACCTATATAAATGCATTTTGTTGACTTCTTTGCATCTTCATTGTAGAATTTCTAATGTATTGAAAGCACTATTTGTTTTTAACTTCTTTCCAAACTTTCTACGTCTTCCTATTGTTACAGTCGTCTAAAATATTTTACAGGATTATTTTATTAAACCGAGAAACATATGAAAGATCTTATCACATGGATGTACATTGCCTCAAATATACAGACTCACACACAAACACATACAGCAAGCTGCAATATTCTCTTCAAAGCAATAGTAAGTTTTAGCCAAAGGAAATGCTTTTTCTTAAATAGAATACTGACTAATAGAAAGCTTGCTGATACTGTCGCTTGGGCCAATGTACGCATATTTATTTATATATATATATGTGCGTCAATGTGTGTGCTTGTGTGTATATGTATGTGTACACAAACACACACACACACACACACACATACATATATATATATATATATATATATATATATATATGTATAAGATCGTTATTTAAATACCGATCTTATCAGGTGGCCAGCATGGGAATAAAAACCTTCAAAGTTAATAATTATCATGAAAATTATAATTTAGGGTCTCTAAGAGATACCACCACGCTGGAAATAGCAGCCAAAACCTCACTCTAAAACCACATTAAATGTTCTTACACAGAAGGAAAGACAATAGAATATATATATATATATATATATAATATATATATATATATATATGTATGCACACACACACACACACAAACATATATATATATATATAATATATATATATATATATATATATATAAGGAATGTAGGTATCGGAAAATGGAGTTCATAAGATTATGATTCCTCACATCGATTATTCCGACTTATCTGGCATCGATCACTTACAGGTATCTAGTTTTAAAGCAAGATATATGACGAGACATCTACACCGGACGATGGAGCACACCCTGTTGCACAGTATCCCACCCGCAAGGGACAAATGGTAGATGGGTTGACACTGTCGATGTGACGAATAAAGATTCTCGTGAATTCCTTGTTTTCTATTCCTCATTCATTAGAGACTCAATGAACAATATGGCATTCCGGTAGACAATTATATCAAAACATTTGATAACATATGGTAGCTTAGACAGTGAAACTTGCTTTAATCGGTCTACTACTAACTGTATAACGAAAATCCAAGTAATTAATCACATATGTGTGTGTATGTGCGTGTGTGTTTGTGTATGCATTTATAATATGTATGTATATCCTCCTCATCTTCATTGCGTAGAAATTTTTATACAGTGAGCAAGTTATTTATTCTTAGATATGACATATCATGAAACAAAATAACGATATAATTTCCGCATGCGAAAAATAAAACGAACTTGTTTAGTCTGTTCAACTTGGCGCATTCTCAATGAAGTTATTCTTTGTATTTTATTCTATGTACACAAACATCAATGCAGATAAGATCAAAAGATCATTTTGCTATAAAACAACCCATTGAGGAAACTATATATTCCTTGCAGTGAAAGGGTACATGATAGTAAATAGACATCAAACCTATTACATTAATACCGCATTGTAAAATCATTGGCAAGGAAATTATAAAATTTAATTAGGAAAAATCTTAACCAAACAACCTGGTGTCAGCAAAGCGTTTCAAAATTAGAAAGTATAATCTAAAACAATGTAAATAAAATACGGAAAAAGAATTCACAAGGTGCATGTGCAAAGCAATGGCATGAATTAATTTGATCATTGAGAATGAGTGTAGGTCAAGCCAGTAAATTCTAGGTGAGTAAATTGGATTTCAGTACTATTTTTCATATATGCAAATCGGAAAATAAAGTATAGCATTTAGTTGTATATAGCATTTGCGCTATTACGCGTTAACTATCACCCACCCGTTAATCTTTTATAAGGCAGGAACAAATATTCTGTCGTGAAAATCATGGTTTAATTTTCTCGTAATTGTCATGAAGTAAGTTCAACGAACTGTTACTACGAAATAGTTTCTTCGTTTCACTAAGACTAATATAATTGCTAATCTTCTTGCTATTGGAATATTCAGTGTTCATGTTGCAAGGAATGAACATAGTTAATGATCCCGTTATTCCAGATTTAGTTGAAATATATGTTATATGATGTGGAATTAACACATTTTGAGTACAGGAATCACAGTATTTCTTAAAGTATTTGCATATATTCACATGATTATTTGGGGGAATTTACTGCATTAATTATTCCTTTAGACCGTAAACAATAGCGTAAATAAAAGCGTTTAAATAGCGGTTAAACGTGAGATGAAAAGGTCGAAGTCTACCTTCGAAGTTAAAAAATGTTTTAACCTGTTATTTGACGCTATCATTTATACCGTATCTCTACAAGTTTAAAAACTTTGCTGACGTCAGTAATATATTCTAATGTTTTGGTAGAGTTTGTGTGTACACGTGTATATATCATCCTTTCAGTATAGTCAAATTTATGTGTGTGTGTATGTGTGTAGATCTAGAAAGATAGATAAATAGACAGGCAAATATATAGAAAGATAGATAGACATATAGATAGTTAGATAGTTAGATAGATAGATAGATAGATAGATAGATAGATAGATAGATAGATAGATAGATAGATAGATAGATAGATAGATAGATAAATAGATAGATAGATAGATAGATAGATAGATAGATTCGTATGTGTGCCTTTATTTTGTTTACGATATTCGTTATATGAAACCATGTGTTGAAAGATATGCCGTATCTTGAGTGTATCGTTTTACCAACAGAATCTCACCCACAGTCCCTGCTTCAATTCATCTTATGTTCTTATCGTACAACTAAATATAGAAATAAATATAAATATTGTAACATGAAATTGTAAGATAAGCCGCACCAGTAAGATAGTATACTGAATGCCGCGTAAGGAGTGCTAAGACAAAAATATAACTACATCGTTATTGGAAAAAAAAAACAACATATTTGCACGTTCTGTTGCGGGAGATCGTGGAATATCATAAACAAATTTGTAAGTCGGGTAAGTCAAAAGTAAACTTCCAACATGTAAATGATAAAAATGACATCACTTTTGAATTAGAAATATTCAAATTAATTTATGCAGATGCAACACTATGTCATACGCACACATATAAAGAGATATGAACAAATTTGTTGCCGTCTGAATTGTAACGATACAATAATAAAACACAGTAGACTGTATTTATTGGTAACTGAGCAGATTTTCAGCAATATGTGTACATCATAGCTGCAGTTGTCATAGCGACAGTGGTCTGTGGATATATTAGCTAATACTATATGCACTCATATACATATATATATATATATATATATACTACGAAAGAGGAAGAGTTTAATCATTCACCTTAAATCTGACTCTAACTTTTCAAGAGATCGCAAGATAATAACTGACCATTGGCTAGAAAATGAGGCATAGCAATTACTTTGATAAGATTCTATAATGATATACATGCTTACAAATATAACTGAAAGTAACCATATATATATTATATTATATAGGAGATAAATAAAAATATATGCATACATACAAACATATATGTACGTACCTACATCTACATGTATATATACATGCATATATATAATTATAACGGAAGTACAGGACATCACAATAAGACGTAGAAACAGAAAAAGCCAAAAACAAAAAACAAGAAAACGGAAAACGAAAACCAAATACAGGACAGGTTACACAAGGACAAAACCCCCGTCATCAGCTGTCGCTAGAGGAGTCAGGCATGTTTCGAAGGCATAACAGAACACTAATCCAATAGGCCTTCCTGCGAGAGAATTAAAATAAAATTTCAAGCAGCGGGGCACAATGAGTACGAACACAAACAAGACGTAACAATAAGACTGCAAAATTAAAATACAAGTACAAAAACAACACAAGAGGACGAACGAAAAAGCCTTTTTTCTGGCATAGCAAAACAAAAAAATAAAACTGCAAAAATAAAAATACATGTACAAAAAGTACAATTAGTTACAAAACGAGAAAATAACAAGAATACTATACAGGAAATTAACCACACAAGGGGACGAACGAAGAAGCCTTTTTGCTGGCAAGGACGAAAGTGTAGTAGCAGCGCGTGGAGGCAGTCTTTTCAATAGTGGTAACCACGTGTAAAGGAATTTTGTTTTATAGGCAAGGAAGAGGGAAGGAGGAGGGGGACACGCGGCGAAGAGAGAGGAGGAGGGGGAGGGAGAAAGATTGAAGAGGTTAAAGCAAAGGGAGAGAGTACCGCATCTTCAATATAATAATAATAATAAAAAAAAAAGGGGACCAAGAAGTGGATCGAAACGACGAATCGGAACGAACGTGATGCGGGGCGCTGTCAGACAATAAGGAGATAAATAAAAATATATGCATACATACAAACATATATGTACGTACCTACATCTACATGTATATATACATGCATATATAAATAATTATACGGAAGTACAGGACATCACAATAAGACGTAGAAACAGAAAAAGCCAAAAAACAAAAAACAAGAAAACGGAAAACGAAAACCAAATACAGGACAGGTTACACAAGGACAAAACCCCCGTCATCAGCTGTCGCTAGAGGAGTCAGGCATGTTTCGAAGGCATAACAGAACACTAATCCAATAGGCTTCCTGCGAGAGAATTAAAATAAAATTTCAAGCAGCGGGGCACAATGAGTACGAACACAAACAAGACGTAACAATAAGACTGCAAAATTAAAATACAAGTACAAAAACAAACACAAGAGGACGAACGAAAAACCTTTTTTCTGGCATAGACAAACAATAAAACTGCAAAAATAAAAACATGTACAAAAAGTACAATATATATATATATAATATATATATATAATATATATATAATATATATATATATATTATATATATATATATATATATATTATATATAATATATATATACTTACTTTGATACTTTGATAGGTTTCGGCCATTATTGGCCCAGGCCATGTCTAACTTAATAGCACCACCTGGTGAAGTCTTTCAAGTCAGAATTTGGGCACTATGGCCCACTCAAGTAGAGAGTTATTGTTTACAGAGACATATCCAGGTGTAGGGGGTTTATCCGGGATTTCTTGAAGGAATCTGTCCAAAGACTTCTTGAACCCTATAGGGTCATTTCTGTTTTAATGTGTTTTGGTGTAATGTTAAAGAGAGCGGGGCCAATTGAGGTGAAATAATTGTGCCGTATTGTTGTTATGAGATGAGAGTGCGATTTTTGTTTTGGGCGGATGGCACGGGGCCCAAGCCTTGGATGTACCTTAAAGGTGATGCCAACATCATTTGGGCAATGCTGATGGAATATTTTCCACATCATGCAGATGATGTAGCGCTCACGACGACGTTGGAGAGAATAGTTTTAGCTTTTCTAGCCGACCCCAATAGTCGAGGCCTGTCATGTCATCTATCTTTTTTGTGATTGCCCTTTGAGGTGCTTCAACTTTTATGATACCTTGTATTGTGTGGGGAGACCACAGTGGACAACAGTATTCAAGGTGGGGTCGGGCAAAAGTGGAGAAGAGAAGGATAATGGTGTGGATATCTCTCGACTGGAAAGTTCTGAGAATCCAGGAACACATTCTGCGGGCCATGTCAACTTTGGTGTTTATATGAGTGGCCCAGCTTACGTTGTTGTCCACAATTACTCCCAAGTCTCTGATGTTGTTGGACGCCGCGAGAGTTTCACCTGAAGGAAGGGAGTATGGGAGTTTCAGGGCATCATCTTTTCCAAAGTGGATTAGCTCAAATTTATCCTCGTTCAGCAGCATATTGTTTTTTTCTGCCCATTGGATAACAGCCAGTAGATCTGACTGAAGGCATGTCCGGTCACTCGCCTCATTTATGACCTTCTGTAGCTTGGAGCCATCTGCAAAGATTTTTATGTTGCTGTGCTTGATGATGTCATTAATGTCATTAATGTAAATGATGAAAAGAAGTGGGCCCAGCACAGTGCCTTGCGGAACGCCACTACTGACTTTGGCTGGGCTTGATTTTACCCCTTCAACTACAACATGTTGAGATCTGTCTGTCAGGAAACACTTAATCCATTTTCAGTAACTTTCCAGAGACACCAATGTTGGATAGTTTTTTCAATAGGATCTTGTGATCGACCCTGTCGAAGGCCTTACTGAAATCAAGGTAGATGACATCGGTGTTGGAGCCCTCTCCCAAAGCTCTCAAAATGTCCTCACAGTGATGCAGGAGCTGCGTTAGGCAGTCCCTTCCATTACGGAACCCATGTTGGTTGGAGATCAGCCGTCTGTTGCTTTCCAGAAATTGGGTTATTCGAGATCTCACCACCCTCTCAAATACCTTGATGATATGAGAGGTGAGTGAGATTGGGCGGTAATTCACTGCAAGGGACTTGTTTCCCTTTTTGAAAACTGGGACAACAGACTGGGACAGAAGGTTTTTTGGAATATAGCCAGCATCCAGTGAGTTTCTCCACAGATTAGCAAGGGGAGATGCAAGTTGGTGTCGACACACCTTCAGGACACAAGCAGGGAACCTATTGGGGCCTACTGCTGAATTGTGTTTTATTTCGTTTATCGCCGCTAAGACATCAGGGGCACTAAACGTTATGTCCGATATAGTGTGTTGGGGGTTGACATCACTGATACAGCCCAGATCGGCCATATCAGGATTGCTGAAAACAGAGCAGTATTGTTTCTGCAGTATCTCGGCCATGGATTTGGCATTATCTTGGAGAGTGCCAGTTTCATCAATTAGAGGGCCTACAGTGGAGACAGTGACCCTGCGTTTCCTCGCAAATGAAAAGAACACTTTGGGGTTGAGTTTGATTTTTTCAATGGCCCACTTCTCCTCAGCTGATCTTTGGTTATTGATGAGGGTCTTCATGCATTGTTGGAGGTTATATTTTTTGGATTCAAGCAGTGCGATAGCCGTCGAATGTGTGTGTTGCTGTTGGCAGTACTTTAGTTTGTTAATTTTTTTGTTTGTTCTTTTTATTTTTCTGATAATGGTTTTTCTGTTTTGGGGGATTCTGCACTTTTTGTTCACAGGTCTTGGTGGGGAGTGTTTTGCACATATGTCTGTGACGGTGTCTACAAAGATCTGCCAAGATGTTTTATGGTTGGTGGAGATGTGTGTATGTATAAAGGACCAGTCAACATTTGATAGCTCGTTCCTGATTGCATCCCAGTTGGCTTTATGGAGATCCATGTTGTCAAATGGGTGGGCTGGAGGAAGGTCACTAGGATTAGCTTTCGGCTGGTGGAATTTCATGTTACAGAGAACCATGTCATGGTCTGAAAGAAGGGTTTTTTCCACTGTAACGTTATGTATAGTGTAAGTGTGGTTACTAAACACTAGGTCCAAAATGTTCTGATGTCTTGTTGGTGCAAGGACAAGTTGGGACAAGAAAATCTCATTCGTAAAGTCGAAAAGTGACTCTGCTGCTTCTTTGTCAGCGGTTGAGGCGGGAGTGCTTGGTTTCAAACAGTTTGTAGTCCAGTCAACACAGGGTAGATTGAAGTCTCCCATCATGAGTATGTTGCTAGAATGGCACTGTTGAATAAAGCACTTAATGCTGTTGAGGCATTCTTTAAAGCACAGTATGGGTGTTTGGGGCGGCCTATAGAGCCCAATTACTGTCAGGTCATTGGCTTTGTTGTGCACGGTGACTGATTCACAGTAGCCGTTGGAGAATATACTATTTCCATCTGCCGTAAATGAATCATGCAGGAAAATGGCAGTTCCACCCTTCCTCCTGCCGATACGATCCGCGCGGATGGTTGTGAAATTCTTCACTCTCACTTCGCCTTCCAAGTGGGAGTTGTCAAGGTGGGTCTCAGTGAGAATGAAGAAAGGGATGTGGTGTGAATGGTTACCAACCCAGTCTTCAATGAATTGGACCTTCCATTTTTGTGCATTGATGGAAGGGCTGACACCTTGTGCATTGAGTAGGAATGTGGAGGTTAGTGTAGTGGCTGGTTTTGACTGTTGCAGGGGGCTTGGATTTTTTGTGTGTGTTAGTGGCAGCAATGTGGGGAATTGGTGCACTGGGGTAATAGCATAGGATGGTGCTGAGTGATGGCTAGAATGTTTTTGTGTATCTCTTTTGCCATGTTCAACATGGCTAAAAAAGAATTTTCCTGCTTAGGGAGCAGTTTTTGGCTGGAGGTGTGGTTGCACTGTTGGATAGGGTTGTAGTTTCCACTTTTGTTGTTGTTGTTTTTGTGTCTTCCTGAAAAGACTGGACCAGCATTACTGCAGCATGGTGTGTTTCTATTTTTATTGTTATTCAGGTTTGTGTGTTGGCTTGAGGCCCCGTTTCTGTTTGTGCGTCGGGTCCCTGGAAGATGAGTGAAGGGACAGTCACTCAGTAGACATGTTCTCTCACGTTGGGAATACCGGCAGATTTTGGGACTCCGAGTTGTGCGTGTTTTGAATTTCGATTTACTATTTGGTGGTGTTGATGTTATTGTGGGATGCGTGCTTTGGCCTTGGCCGGTAGTGCGTATAGTGCCGGGTAGATGCGTGAAGATGCAGTCACTATTTGTGCAGAGTCTCTGGCGCAGTGAATAGCGGCATATTGGGGATTTCTTGTTTGTGCCGTGGGGGGCGCATTCTGCTTCCTATGTTTCTTTAAGTTTTTGTTACTGCAGTAGTATTGAGGTGGTGATGTGGGGGAAGAGGGCAGTGGTTTCTTATTGGTTTTCTGTCGGTATTTTTGGTGATAGAAGACGATGGTGGCAGCGGTGGTGATGATGATGATGATAATTGTGGTGGTTGCTGTGAGAGCGGTGAAAAGATACTGGCATTTAGTGAATCGTCTAGTAAGCTAGAGTTGAGGAGTGGCTGTTGTTGTTCTTGTTGCTGTGGCTGTTGTTGTTGTTGTGCCTGACCGATGTCAGGGTCAGCCATTGTGCTGGGAACCAGGAGTGGCTCATTCTGTTGTTGTTGTTGTTGTGGCTGCTGATTTTCTAGCTGTTGTTGTTCTTGACATTTAGATTTTCTGTTTGGGAAAGAGAGAGCCATGTGTTTATTAAAACATCAATTTCGTTATCAGACCAATTTCGTCTGTTGCAGGCCTGCAAGTTAGTCATGTTTGTTTTTCTTTTGTTTGTTTTCCTTTTGATTTTTGAAAATATATATATTCTTTCTTGGGAGTTAAAGAAGTTTATATATATATAAATGTTCTCTCTTAAGGGTGTGAGTTTTTGATTATTTGGTTGTTTGAGGATATTAAAAGAAAAACAGTTGTATATAACAATTTGTAGTTAAATGAAAACGTACTTACGGGTTTGTAGGTAAACACATGGTTACAAATATATATATATTTAAGGTCAGTTAGTTTTGAAGCTGTGTAGCTTGCTACTGACTTGGGAGAGAAACAAATAGACGTCCGTCCACTTCAACAGTTAATCCACTTCAACAGTTATATATATATATATATATTTATGAGTGGGTGGGCATGTGTGTATAACGAGAAAGGGAGAGAGATATAAATAGATATGCAAAAACATATATATTTTCCTGTACATGTGTGTGCAATAATAACAAGGTATTAATACATATTTACGAAGTAGTCATTATATTAACCATTTTGGTTCTCGTTCCAATTTGTGAAAGCATGATTTTCTATGCAATGGCGGCAGAAAGAGGTCAAAGATTCAAGGCAGGTTTCATTTCGCGAAAGATGACTTATCTGCAGATATAAGTAAGGATATATTTCCATGCAGTGGAAATGAAATATTGCAATATAATTGAATGTTGACCAATTTGTAAGAAATTTTGTAATGATTTTACTGCAGAAAATGTTAGTTAGATGAGAACATTTCAACTCACTATTCCTAGATACTGTCCTCAGTTACAATTTACTTTTAAAATATATATATATCTCCCTTATATCCCCTAATGCTTCTCAGCACAACGGACGAGGAGCCCTCCCCAACCAGCTTGATTGTTCGATTTCTCCTTAGCTCCAATCGAACCGACTTCCATTGTTATCATATCGTTCCAGAACGTAGTTCTCCACATCTTCCTTGGTGTTCCATTCTGTCTTTTTCCACCTTCTGACGTCCGGCGTGTAACTTGTGAATTATCAGTTCCAGTTATTTTAAGCACAACGAGAATCGATAATGCGCCTGGCAAATTACTTAGTAGCATTTCGTCCGTCTTTACGTTCTGAATTCAAATTTCACCGAGGTCGACTTTCACTTTCTTACCTTCGGCTTATATTCAATAATTACCAGTCCAGCAATGGTGGTGGTGCCAGAGTTGCGATGTAATCAACTTATCCCCACGTCCGATATTGTTGGCTATGTGCCAAAACATAAAACCAATATTTTCTGCGTAATGTAGGGGGGTGAGATGGCAGAATGGTTAGTACGGACGAATTGCTGGTAAGCTTTTACGTTCCTAGACCAAATTCTTCTGAGGCCGGTTTTGCTTTACATCCCTTTTGTGGTATTGTAGTGTTTGTGGTAGATATAAAACTAAATTCCAGTTGAGCACTGGGACAGATGAAATAGGACATAATGGACACAACTCCTGCCACGTAATTGTTGTCCGTCTTCCCAAGTTTGAACCCAATATTTTATAGTCAATGAAAATCGATATGAAATTTAACCTCGATTCCTCCATTGCCCTCATATCTTCCTTACATATCACAATTATTATCATCTTTTATTATATATTGGAGATATCCTCGTAGTAAAAGATTGTAGTAACGATTAGTTGTATTGTATCATGGTGTTACTATGTCATTCAACATAAGAACTGTAGTGATGTTGAAATTAAGTTATAAAAACGAAAGTGATTCCAAAGATGAGATTTTTTTGGTTTTGTTTTGATGTTTTATTGGGACTCACTCGAAGAAATCATTCCTATCCAATATTTGATGCAGGTAATTCATAATATGTGTGTATTGAAAACATCTAGAACATTTTAATTGTTTCCTTTTAGTTTTCTAAAGCCAAACATAGGTTTCAAATATATATATATTTTTTTTTTAGTGCGGTGGATTGTTATTCGATTACATCGACCCCGTTGCTCAACGGGTATTGGTTGCATCGACTATGCAGAAATGAAAGGTAAAATCGACATCGGCTGAAGTTGAATGCAGAACGGAAAGGTAGACGATATGCAGCTTAGTATTTTGCCTGACGTGCTAACAATGCTGCCAGGTCACTGCCTTTGTAATACAGAATATAGCGTAGATAAAATTTGCCTTTCGCCCTTGCCCTGTTTATAACTAAACGTGATCTTGTGACGTCCACCTTGTCGTCTATACAGCTGAAATTAAATCGATAATTTTCTGCTGATGTACATAAATCAACATGCATTTATGGGGATTTAACTTTCAAAACGTAATTTTGAAAATAACATGCTCTTCTAAAATTTACTAGTATATTTAAACATGAAATACATTAACAATTGTCACCTTCTGCTATAATCAGAAGGCCTGAAATATTGTTGTAGGGGACTATTCGAGTATATATACCCTATTGTTCAAGTGGTACTTATTCAATCGTCACTGACAGAACGGAAAGCTACGTTGACATCGGCAGCACTGGAACGCAGAGCGTAAATTCTTAAGGATTGCAGCGAAGCGTTTTTGTGCGATGTCGTAACATTTCTGATGTCTTGCAGCATTTAATTCATTAATAAAACCTTAGTGTACCAGAGAAAATGTATGTCACTAATTACCAACTGGGTCCAATGGACCCAGTATATTTCTTTTAATGAAAGTTTATTCAAGTTACTGCTATTTCTTAGCTACATTATATATCAGGTAAATAAAGAATAACTGTTTCTCACGAATTTTAATAAAAAAATACGGCTTATAGAATATATTATAAATTTTTATTAAAAATTACAAAAATACAGAATTACAGCTCTTCATGGCAGTGAATGCAGATGATATTGGAATGTTCTTGGCAAACATAGATATTACAATTCTTACATGTAGCACGAGTTTTCCTGTCTTTTGTTAAGCCAGACAAAACACTTCCTCGTTTTTTCTTTGGCTGAGGTATCTTAAATGAGGTTGAAGATCGTCTTATTATTTTGGTTAGTTGATAAATGTTAGTAGAAGTAGAAGATTGTTTGTGATGTTCTTGTTTAGCATTAACTCCAAGAATTTCCTTTCCTAACTGAATTCGACACTGCTTTCTTTTATCCGTGAAACTTTGCAAGTGAAGGTGTTTAGCAACAATGAAAGCATTCACTGCACTTACATCACATCAGCCACGTTGTAGAATATAAACACAGGCCACCTTCAAGTCATTCTTGTGAACGTGAACGTCCTTACCATCTTATCTAAAGTGTCTACTCGTCCTCTTTGCTTTGTAATGACTTCTGGTTTCATTTCAGCACTTCTTGAATAAAATGAAAGCTGAGAGTGCATTGTACGGATAAGTGTAATTGCACATATTTTCTTGAGACAACAAGATAGAATCATAGAAGCCTTTGAAATCTAAATATTGTACTGTTGAGTTCTCTTCTTTTCCATTTGCGACAGGACTTGGAAGCTCCACACCGTTCTTTCTAATTGTTCCAAAGAAATTAGTGTTTTGGCTATGCATCTTTCGAACCGATCCTAGATTTTAAAATATTATCATAAGTTATACTGCGACCAGTATTTTTAATTTCTTTCACCAAGGACTTTTCCGGTTTAGCTGTCAGTTGTGATAGACGGCTGACAAGATGTCACAAATTAGCTCTGTCTATATCCATAAATCTCATAGAGTAGACCATCCAAACCGCGCTAATTGTCCTTTGCGTAACCATTCCATACTTTTTTTTTTATTTCAGTTGTTGTTATTGGCCTTTCTCAGCGAATATTATCTTCTTCCGAGAGATGCTATAGTTTCTGAAGAGAGGTAATTAAGTCCATAATTCTCAACGACCGATCGCTTTCATCAAGGATTGGACAAATTGCTGCTGGTAGGCGTGCAACTTTACTTGGAACCGTGCATTGTCTGCATAATCTAAGCATGCACAGACTGAATTGTGATTTTCCGTCACATCGCGGCTACTAACCACCCGAAAAAATCAAGCGGCTTGCATTTCCTCTTGTATTAGCTGCCGAGTTCTTGCCTTGTTAACGTAAGGAATCCTTGTTGTTGGCATTAAAGTAATGGTCGATGGCTATTCTTGTCAGCAGCACGACGATCGGAACACAACTTCTAATTGCTTCTTCTAGTTTACTAGCTAAATGTTCTTCTAATGCATTTCTCTCTATCACTTTGCCGTTAGTAAATGCTATCGTTAATTTCACTTTGCAGTGCTTTCTATCACCTGTTATTCGCTATTGTACCTATCAATTGTCTCTTAACCAGCTCGCTAATGTGGTTTCGGTGGTCTTTTCAGGTCATAAATCACGCGTCTGTCTCCCAATAGCTAGTTCCCTGCCTAAGAGTTCTATCTAAGGTGACCGTGGATACCAAAAATTACCAACCTGCGAATCCGAATACATTGAATTGAGGACACCCTAATCTACCTTAGTCGTTTAACCTATCAAAATACTACAACTACCATCTGGAAGACACATCGCGGTAGCTCCTAGTTCAGAACGCACATTCGGGAAATCCAGTCGATACCTGTTTGACAGTTGTAAAAGTCTGAGGATCGTTTCTAGGTTTCTGTATTGCCCTCATTGGGTAACCCTACACAATCCCATCATAATCCCAAATAATCTCCATTTCACTACCAGTACTAAAGACACGAATCTTCCTTGTAAGTTGACTGCCTCTAGTCTGAAGTCATTGCCTTTACTGTCACTCAAATTTAGTATCACCAATTTACCTGGTCGAATCGAGGATGATCACATGAATATCTAAGCCCAAAACTTTCCGACCATAAGACGAGTACGTGTTATAATTGTCAAACATCGAGCTGAATGCCTTCGTCCCGGAAATTCGGGCTTCCATACCAATGGCTACCATATCAAGGTCAGAGTACCTGCGGTCGTTGAACAAGTGAACTTGCTTCGAAGCACACTACAGATCATCGACATTGATACATCTTATTCTATTATTGGAAAAATTAAAGGAAGAATTCATTCACCTACGTCACTTTGAGGCATTTAGAGTGGCGGATGGTCTGTGATCTATCGAGGTGGGTGTTCCTTGAAAGGTTCTTGGAATAAAATTGTATTTAAAGATTTTGCGAAAAAACCCACACTCTGTTTCCAGCTCATCTTTAAAAGCTATACTTATCGTATTTTACTCAGTCCATGAGACAATGAAAATATTAGATATTATCTCTGTGAGGATTACCGTCCAGTGTGCTTTGTATGACAAAAGAGCCTTGGGATATCCTACATAGTATTGAACTTCATGTGCAGGTTTCGTATCTTCTCTATGACCTGTGTGATAGTTTCAAGTAGGATAAATCACAACCAACTAAACTTTATTAAACTGTTGTGCAAGACACATATTCGGAATTTAATGATCGATAAGAAATGATTAAATTGAAAATTGTGCAGTTATTTTCCAAGTTTTCTTTTATTTGTCCACATGTTCCTTTCCATTAGTAGATATCTGTTTATTTCTATTTTTTGCTAATATATAACAGGAAGGAAATCGATAATTTCGAAAGAACTGTCAAAACGGATACGTTCAAGATTTTCTTAATTTTGTTGCTTCGATGTAGTTATTCTTTTTGTTGCTCTTCCATTTGTTTTATTATTTGAAAATCATTTGCTAAAATAATCAATATCTCCCTATTTGCATTGTGTTCAGATTTATTTAAAATTATTGTTTATCAAGTTACTTTCAGTTCGGGTCATTCCCAATGGGAATGTTCCAGGTTTCTGCCTGCATACATTCAATTTCGATTTATATCAGATAGGTTCTTAGTTTTGTTCAGAAAGGAAATAATGGTTTAAAATAAAAGCAATATTTCATAGCGTAATGTTTTACTGGGCGGATAATTATTTTCCGATTTTATCGTGACTTCGTTATGCAGTTTTAGAGTTTATCTCTTGCTGTTCGTTATGTAGAAATGTTGGGAAGAAGATCGATTTAGTAGCAGATATATAATGAATGTCTGTATTTAGACAGGTGCAGAAGATGTTCTGAGCTCTATGACAAAAATTTGTGTCGATATCGGCGATTGCGTGACTAACCTCCTTCGCCAAAGTATTTGCGGCCTAATATATTTTATGAATACATTTTTCTACGGATACTCAAACAAAACATTCGTTGCACCACATGATACAAATCATAAACTTTCCGTGACTTATATACGGCAGATTATGATACGTTAGTGCTCAAATATCCGATCTAGCAGAGAAGTGTGTTTTGGAAAGAAAAAAGAGAACAGGAGATAAATGAAAAGACAAAATAAAAAAAAAAAGTACAGTGAGTTATGAGGTTTTTTAAAGAAATTCACTAAGAACATTTTCCACGTTTCTAAATTTAGACTAACGTCTGATTGTTGATTCTGTACTGAAATATGCTAAATTAACTCAAAATCCCAATACATCTGTATTTGCAACAAATATTTTTGAATCATAGTTAGACCAAAATGGAAGTCTTCCAGTATAAAATTATATAACATAACATAATATAATATGATATAATCTAATAAAACGTGATATATGTAAAGGTATCCGAAATGTACTATGATATGTATGATGAATTAATAAGACTCTTTGTGGTATAATGCTAAAGCTGTTGGTAAAACATGTTTGCAACTCATTAAATACAGAATGGCTTAATTCTATTTTTTCTATGCTGCAGTTTTACGTAATGCTATAGCAGAATATCGTTATTTTCATTTACTTTATGATTTAACTAATTTCACCAAATATAAACAAATTAACCAAATAGAAACACCTATATAAGCAGCTTTTTAACAGCAAATGCCACAAGATGATCTTAGCGTTATGAGGAATTCCAACCACGTTAGAATTAAAAGTGAAATAATAAAAGTGAAATAATAAAAGTGAAACTATACAACCTTATCACATTAGAATTAGATGTGAAAGAATATTATATCACATTACAATATATATGTTATTCTTTCACTTTTGATATGTAATACCGAATAATTGCCAATATTATATTATTTTAATCTAAATGACAAAAATTACTTGTTGTCACTCAGGGTGTCTGATACCATGACCTTGTAAAATGTGATTTGATTTGGTCGGGCCGTTTGAGAATGCATAAAGATCAGACAGAATGAGACAAAGTATTATATATATATATATATATATATACATATATATATATATATGCAGAGAGAGAGAAAGAGGGGGCGTCAGAGAGAGGGAGAGAAAGAAAGAGAGTACCATTAGCTACGATGTATTATACTTGTAAGCTGCTAGCAATCCATTTATATACTGTAAGTATATTAAAATATTTCTGATGGAGATTCCGTCTTTCGTAACGCAAAATAATAGCTTCTTTGGAATGTGAGAATATTTTTTTATAAATAAATAATGAAGTGCCTGAGTTAGAATTTTTGAAACGAAGGGAATCTCAAGGATGACGTAGCCCAATGATACAGAGTTCTCAGCTGGGATCTGAGAGGTATAGATTTGAGACCGCTAGAGGTGTTTGCTGGCCAACTGTTTTTGTTGTTGTTTGTTTTTACAGCTACAATTGTACTTTACCTGATGCTCTAAGGCCGAGAATACAGAATTCAGTTTTCTAACAAGTTGGAAATTAAAACTACCTTTTGATATTAACACTGCTTCAGTTGCATATATTTTGTTTTAAATATGGTTCCTTATATGCCATATCAGTGTCCGGAAATCTGCTGCTATTCTATATTTCGTTGCAGTGATATTTGACTCGTTTCCTGTAGAGTTAAAGCACGTGATATAGAAATTTCGGCTCTCAGGATACGCAATTTAATTCTGCTACAATCTATGTGTGTGGGCTTCTAGGAACCAATCGCCTATATAACAGAATCTCACAAAGCTAATAACGCGTGATTCGATAGGGACAAAGAGTGGGGATAGGGAGAGGGGAGAGAGAGACAGACAGAGAAAGAGAGAGAATGAGGTAGAGGGATGGAGGGTGAGACAGAGACAGAGAGATAGAGATAGAATGAGGGAGAGAGGTAGGTACAGAGAGAAAGACAGAGAGCGAGGTAGTTGGAAGAGGAGAGAGATACGACATTTTCCAGTATTTAACGTATGTGCGTTCACAAGTGCCGCTGATTATTAATATCTGTACAGTACAAACAGAGCGCCTTATGATGTTTCGTTTGAATAAGAGTGCTTTGCGAAGCGGCTTATACGTGTACTACAATACTGCATATTGATCCGTGCATTTGTGTAACATAAGACCCATTGATTTCTTGAGAACATTTGAGTCTTTCCCACATAAACCGTGTATATTCTGCAATAGTCTGGTTTATCTTCGCGGATGAGTAAAGAAACAGTTATTTGGTTGTAAATTTGTCTCTATGCAAATAAGTGTATGAGTATCTTACATATAACTGTGAGTCATAAACATTCCTGATTGACTGTCAGAATTCATATTCTCTTATTATTTTACTTGTTTCTGTCATCTAAGTGTAGCCACGCTGGAACACGGCGTTGAAGTGGTTTAGCTGAACAAATCGACCCCAGGTCTTATTTTTTAAGCCTGGTACATATTCTGTCGGTCTGTTTTGCCGAACGACGAAGTTACGGGGACGTAAATACACCAGCACGGGTTTTTAAGTGGTGAAGGGGAGAAAACGTAGACACAAGGACACACACACAAACATGGCGAGTTTCTACCAGTTTCCATCTACCAAATCCTCTGGCAAAGCTTTAAATGGAGTGACCGAGGTTAGATTAGAAGACAGTTGCTTCAGGATAGCCAAAGCCTAGTGAATGGATTTGGTAGAGAGAAACTGAACGATCCACTCAGTATAAGTGTGCGACTGCATGGTACACCCCATTAGTATATTTTTGAGAGAGATGTGTTGTATTCTGTTGAAAAATTCTATTCATTGGCAATAATGGTTTCAATTGTACAAGAATTAGAATAATGAATTAAAATACATTTATAATTCAGAGATTTAGAAGAAATGAATTCCGTTAAAGATACATCATTAAAAAGGAGAATGAAAACTCGTAATCCCACAAAACTATTCAGCCGTAAAAAAAGTAGGAATACGCTTCAGCGGCTTCAAGGAATTTCCATTTCATATATCTAGGAAAGTAATTATGTTACTTGCAAGTAATATGCTTTCACATAGGCAAGTATATGTCGATCTCGGGAGAACTGAAATGTATTGGTATGTTTTAAGTTAGAAAAATCTTCAATGCTTCCTGACACAGTTTTTACATTGTGAAGTCATACTTAATACATTTTGCGCCATCTTAGTTTCTTTAAGTTAAGAATCTTTACACACAGACGGAAATATAAGTATTCATACATACATGGGCGCGCGCACGTACACAAACGCACACAAACTCACAAACACTCACACATACACTCACACACACACATGCACACGCACGCACACGCACAAACATTTGTATATAAGCGAGCAGGCCAACAGAAGAAAGAGTGAGAGAAAGTTGCGGCGCAAGAGTACATCGTGTCCGCTGACTTAACCACTTGGCCATTGTGCCTCCAGACATTTCCATATATACGAATGTTTAATTTATTCTGAAATATGTTTTGGGAAGCAACCACTATTATGAAATATAACAACACCTGCTTTCGAGAGAGAATAAAGTTGGTAGAATAGTCAGTGAAACTGAACTGCATCGACTAGAAACACAATCTCACATAGACATTTGTTTTTCTATCTTTGAACATAATCTATTAAATGTACTATTTTGCAGTTATAATTGTTATAGATTTAAGTTTTATTTTCATCAGTAATATTTTCTGAAAAGTTATCCCTGAGTAAATAATTTATTTTGGCTACAGAATGTGTAATAATTTAAGCAGAAACTTTCTTTTAGTGTGGCATTGTGAAAAACTGAATTGATCAATGTAAGAGGGTTACTTCAAATATCCAATTATATTATTACTATTAACTAAATTCTATGATGCACAATGTGTGAAATATTTCAACAATCCATTCGATAGATCAGCGACTAGATGGCATGAATTGATTCACAGCCTTTATTGAATGCAGAAATGTTATTTAGAAGGATATAGCTTGATGGAAAGCATCCCGTTATTGACATTTAAATATGCATACAATCTAAACAGGTATAACTATCACTTTAATCCTGCCGGTAGTAGTAAATTTGATTGCATATCAATATATTCCTTTCAACGTATCATAATACGATTGAGGAAATTGTTGTATGTAAAAGGATAGAATTTAAGGTGTAGTTTTCGTTCAACTTGTTAGCAATTGACAGCACCATTTATGCGATAGTTATCGCATAAATGGTGCTGTCTTTCTATCCTTCGACATCTGACTCATTTCATTTCATCCGGTAACTGAGTCTGAGATAAAGCTTAGAAAATGTGATTACATTCTCTAACGAAATGCACAGTTAGAATACACACTTACAGATTGTGTGATTTTATTTACCTGGCAAGTTATTTTGATCAACATGAAATTGGGCTATTTATATATTTTTTCTTATATAAAGTTGAAAAATATTACTGATATTCATTTTACATTATAGCCAATTGCAGAGATTATACTTCAGATATACTCTTTTACTTGTGATTTGGGCCATGCTGGAGCACCGCCTTTAGTTGAGCAAATCGACCCCAGGACTTATTCTTTGTAAGCCTAGTACTTATACTATCGGTCTCTTTTGCCGAACCGCAAAGTTATGGGGACGTAAACACTCCAGCATCGGTTGTGAATCGATGTTCGGGTGACAAACACACACACAAACACACACACACATACTCACACACACACACACACATATATATATATATATATATATATATTCATATACATATATACGACGTGCTTCTTTCAGTTTCCGTTTACCAAATACACTCACAAGGTTTTGGTCAGCCCGAGGCTATAGTAGAAGACACTTGCCCAAGATGCCACGCATCGGGACTGAACCCGGAACCATGTGGTTTTGTAAGCGAGCTACGTACCACGTAGTCGCTCAGTTATTGTTTCAGAAGTTCGACATTAAATTATGTATGCAAAAAAGCATGAAATAATTAAACTGGCCTCAGATGTAGTTTGATATGGAATGTAAAAGAGAGATAACTGTGTATATAGGGAGAATACAGTCATTTGTGTGTATGGCTAAGTGGTAACATAAATTTAGCACGTGTGTAGCACTTACTACACAGACCTCTACTAGATAAAATATATAACGATAATATGGACAAATTATAAATTTTGAATGATAAATCTCACGAGAAATGCCGTACGATGATATAATGATTCTACAAATTGCTGAATGTACTTGATTAACATTGAGATGCATTAGGATTTGGGTTAGGATTCTGTGTCCAGGCAAGCTTTGGAATGGACACGATAGGTTTTATTTCATTCTGATATTCACTACGTTGACAACTTATTATCCGGAGACAAATGGAGCGTTTATCTACAGTTGATTTACAGTTCGCCGTGTCAAAACATGCATTCGAAAGAATTAGATGAATATAAAAACAGGGACTACTCAATAAATTATCCCTATTATGAATTTACTAAAACGTGTTTCATAACACGAAAACTAAAATTCCCAGTGAATTAATTATAATTTATAAATGTTGCTTCGAAGACCGCTCGAATATATTTTACCGTATTATTAAGATAGAAAACAACAGCTTGTGGAGATAACAGCTACAGTGTTATCAGAAAAAATTCTATTAGAATTTGTGATGAAAATATATGTTATTAGAAATTGCTTTTTTTTTCAGTCGAATTCTTTTAAATACAATAAAAAAATATATCAATAAATTATATTGACAATAGATACTAGTCAATACCAGACTGTGTATTTACTTTATACTTCCTTCGATTTATTGTTATATGTCTGATGCATATATCTTTGAATGAATATTGCAAGAGTATTACGCAGATGGTGAAAACATGTAACTGAATATGGACACGTCGCTCGGCACTTTTCCAGAACTTACATTCCTATAAAAGCAATCGGTCCAAATGACTGAATAAACTGCAAACCATCTGTGCTGTGACCAATACTCTTTTCCTGTAATACTGTTCGCAGTTCTTCAGAAAGTAATGTTCTAAAGAAAACAATGTAGGTTTAAATCTTCAAATATGTATGTAGATTTAATAATTCCTGTAGAAATAAAAGTGAATGGAGACGTAAGGATACGACCGGTTTATGAGAAATGAACATTTGTTCTGAATTTCTCTTTCAGATGTTTCATCTTAATGCTCAGTAAAATAAGGAGAATCCATGTGTTACATCTGTTTGTGCACACCTAATTTAAATTCCAAATAAACTGCAGGTTTAAAGTGCAAGTTGCACTGTGATAGATGCAGCTTTCTTTTAAGTTTGTGCTTACTGGTGAAAATGCTTTTCTCTTAGGCATTTATCGATTCTACACTTCAAATGTATTTTACCCTATTTCGCAATTTTTCTTTTTTTGTTTTGATATTATATATGAAATATATTACATATGAATTTACTCCGTATAATATATTTGAAATTTGGAAACAGAAGCACAAAAACTCGATAAAACTAAAGTGGTAAGCAATTTTGTCAGTTGCTGGGATGGATCAATCGAGTGAAGTACCTCTCGTTAGCTCGTAGAACAAAATATGTAGTTAATACATGTGTTTATAGATGTAGATACGCAACAAACGGGGAGACAACATCGAATCAATAGGAACTTTATTCTATAAATCTACGTTATCGCTGTAGGTATTAATATTCAGTAGTATACATAGGGAAAAAAATATGGTTTTAATATTAGTAGAAAATGCAATTTTGAAAAATTGCATTCCACGATCGAATGAAATTATAAATCAGTGTTAAGGGATGTACTATCTGGAAATGGTGTAATAAAATTAATATATCAAACTTTATGACCAGAGTGTAAACATATCGCAATGTTGAAAATAGAAAACTGCTGAACGTGAAATGTAGTGGGTGTAGTCTTAATCCAATAAAGGAATCTCCTTCCTGACGGCTAAAACATATTATCACTAACAACATGCTGCATTAAAACCGATTGAAACAAAGGTTATTTAACGGGATACTCCTTATAAAATGACCTTAGGATATGCGTCTGCAACTAGGGCTGTACCACAACCAGACGTATAGTATTGCAATCACGAGCGATCGATGCCAGGTGCGTCGAAACGATCGTTATGAGCAATAAAAGTTCTCGTATATTCCATTTTCTGTCTCCATTATTCGTTATATATATATATATATATATATATATAATTCATTGTGTGTGTGTGTATGTGTGTGCGTGTTTCCTTTATGCACGGCCAAACCGCTGGATCGATCGGTACCAAATTTGGCATGAAGAATTTTCATAACTCAGGGAAAGTTCTAGAGGCGGGGGCAAATTTTGGCCCTTGCCTATATAGAGGGGATGTGGACCCTCTATACGAACCTTACGATAGTAAAATAGTTTCACTTTTATTATTTCACTTTTCACAAGACTATAATATTGTTTTACTTTTCATTTACTAGTTGTTTCACTTTTATTCTTATTGGCTGTCTGTGTGTATGTGTGTTTTATCTAGGCACGGGTAAACCAACTTTGGCTGTCTGGAAAGATTCTGAAACGCTATTTAATTGTAATAATGAAACAAGAGGTTTAAAGAAAAAGAAGCGGTAAGATTTATAAATAACGAAAGTTCTTCATTTCGACAGACATTTATACACTGTAGGAACAATAAACTTTATAAATTTTGAAGTTCAATACGTCCGTGATATCGACATAGGTTATTCAAATAATTATTCGTGGAATGGACCTAATAAAATTAGTTAGAGAGCACTCGACGTTTCATAATTAAATCTGATGTGACTATTTCTACTTAGATATTGGTCTTACCTCAGACTCGAAATCGAATCTACATTTTCTCCCTAGCCATACGGCCTATTGTTCTGGACGGCCAAGCCTCTGGATCAATCTGTACCAAATTTGGCACGGAGATTGTTTCCTTACTCGAAAAAGCTTCTAGGGGTGGGCGGATGTTACTAAATGTTTAACTCTTTCAAAAACATAAATATGCTTTGCATACTTGCCGTTTACGTCGGTTTTAATTTTTCGCTTTAATGGTAAACGATTCTGACAGAAGCAAACGCGGCATTGCGTAATTATCCGTCATACGTTTACGACCCCACCTCTTTTTGTTTAAAGTAAAGATAAAAACTTGTTTGTTGTGATAATGAAAGAAGAGGTTTAGTCCTTACCGCCAAAATTCATCTCTCTAGGAAATTATAAGGGTGACGATGTCTTCATTCCACGGATCCCATTAATCCTATGCGACATCCCTATGAATATAAAAGGCTCCAGTTCCCAGCGAAACAAAGTTTCGCATGGTACATAAAAAGTCTCAGGTATAATCTCTCAACATTATTGGACTTAACCTTGCTTCTCCTTGCTTCTCTAATGGGCGATTATATGTAGTATAAGTCCCAAAACTATTTTTCTTCGTACACGAAATAAAGGAAACACTGAAAATATTGTATATTTAGAAGTTCTGTGGAACTGGGATTCATTTCAGGATTTGATTTAATAACTTTGTTTCTACTCACGTCATGTGATAGAATTTTTCAGAAAATATATTTTCTATCAGAATAAAGAAATTCATTTCCTTTAACATTCTTTCAGCTTCCGAGCAACATCGGGTACTTAGGCGTGTATGTGTGTGTGTGTGTGTGTTTGTGTATGTGTGTTTTTGTATGTGTGTGTGTGTGTGTTTGTGTATATGTGTGTGTGTGTATGTGTGTGTGTGTGTCTGTGTGTCTGTTTGTCTGTGTGTCTGTGTCTGTGTGTCTGTGACTGCCTACATGTCTTTGTTTCTGTTTGCAATGTATATAAACCAGTTTTGGAAAGAAACACTTTTATTAGTGTCATTAACAAACGTTCTGTGACAATGTTATACAGCACACACATTATCATCCGATGGGATACGACAGTTGGTAACGTCCTTGTGTGTGTAATTATTGTTAATGTTGGTCTCCACGTCGTTGCTCTTGTTGCTACTTCTTCTGTTGTTTTTTTCAAAGCTGTACATAGTCCAAACTCATTGATCTGATGTTGTTGCTACTGTTGTTCGGATTTTCTTTCTTACTGGCGTTGATCTCTTCTTCGATGCTTCTGCGGCAATAGTTTATATTGTAATCTGCTAACGTTCTTGGAGATGTGATATTGGCAGTAGTTGGAAAATCAACTCCATTCAATTAGGCAAGTGTATAAATCATGTTATCTTTTCCATGTCCTCTAGTTTGAACGCCCCTAATGTGAACTTACACCAAAATGATGCTTTCATTTGATGCAGGTAAGTGATTCATTGCCGACCGATGAGAACCAAACCAACAGACATCAGATGTCCAAACTAGGTGAATCAGTTTTCATGTTGAAAAAACAGACACTTGTACCGCTATATGTTGGGCGTATGGTGAATTATATTTTGCAAATGGGAATTACATAGAGTTTCAGCGCACGGGCTTCGATTTTGAA
>NC_043005.1:69578948-69596448 GCF_006345805.1 Octopus sinensis
TTTATTTATGACATTGTTGTACCATAATATCCTTGACATTTTTCTTTGTAAGTAAGAACCTCTTTGAATATACGAAACAACAGCAAATCCCTGCTGTCTCTGCTTTATTTTGTATGAATGATAGGAACAAATCCTATCTATTATAGTTACCGTTACCTTTAATACAGATCGAATAAATTGCACTGCAGTAATTTTTGCAGTGCTCTGCGGCCGATTTCAAACCTGGTTTACCTATATTTAATTTTCCCTTTCAGGAGGCCGATAGATACGCTGTCAGTTTTAGCGTTGTCTCATCTCTTTGTCGAAATGATTGTTTATTTTTCAGATCTATCAAACCTTCTTGAAGGATTCATTTTCTTTCTTAGAGGATTTATTTTGCTCGGGACAACATGATGACATTTATATCACAAAGGCGCCACCGTGATTCCCTCAATCATATAATATGAAGAAACTTCGTTGATATTCAAAACAATAATAGGCAACAAATAACATTAAAATCCTAGACAAAAGTAGCCAGAGCAGTTTTTCATATCGCAAATGGAGTAGATTCGAGGAACTGCTAATAGGGATTTTCATAGTCTGTGTTATTATTTAATATCAGATGATTGTCAACGTACATACATATGTTCACATATATTAATATATGCATATCTATCTATCTATCTATCTATCTATCTATCTATCTATCTATCTATCTATCTATCTATCTATCTATCTATCTATCTATCTATCTATCTATCTATCTATCTCTCTCTCTCTCTCTCTATCTATCTATCTATCTATCTATCTGTGTATCTGTGTATCTGTCTGTATATCTATGCACACACACATAGATCTTTGTTATCTTTATTATTTGCGATTCTCTGCGTCATATTTCAAACCTAGCTTAGTGATGTTTCGCATTTTCTTTTAGGAGACAGATAGATACACTGTGAGTATCAGCGTTGGCACAATTCTTTGTCGAAGTTATAGCTTTTGTTATCATTATCGTCACACTGCCTTACGCGCATACGTGCTCATAGTTGGCACTATTATGGTCTTTCTGGTTTCACAGTAAAAGCATGGCCGCTGCACTAGCGTTGTGCACTAAATAAGAACAAAGAGCAGGGATCCGGTTTCTCTGGTCGGAAGGTGTGTCAGGTGCTGAAATTGATCCACGATGAGCTAGGCTTCCATGGAATCAGTGCAAGATTGGTGCAAAGAGAGCTTACTGCAGAGCAGAAGTGCAAACGTCTTAAGGTCTGCCAACTTTTACTCGATTGCTACAATAATTAGTGTGAGGAATATTTTAGCAGAATAGTCACATGGGATGTAGAATCCAGATGACAGATAGAAAATCCATTAAAATGTAACATCCAGACGACAGATATATAGAGTGGAAAAAACTGGCTCGCGAGCGACGAAGATATTCAAGATTCAGTCTTCCGCGTGTAAAGTGATGCTAACCCTTTTTGGGACTCAAAAGGTTCTATTCAGGGAGACTGCCTTGAAAATAAGTGTACGATCAACAGTGTAAGATACAATGCTTTACTGGCCAAAAAACTGAAGCCAGCAATTCGCACCAAACGTTGAGGTCTGCTGCACGTATGCGCAGAAGTCGGTGTGGCAATAATGGCATCAAGAGCTATGACTTCGACAAACAATTGTGTCAACGCTAATTCTCACAGCGTATCTATCTGTCTCTACATTGAAGCCATTAACCAATTGCGTTTTGAGGTGCTAGAACTCCCTGCCTAGAGCCCACATTTCACCACTTCCGATTATTATATCATTTGACCACTGGAAGAAGGCTTACAAGGTAATCGATTTTCCTACGGACGAAGTGGTGCATGATAATAACCGAATAACCCCTTCTTGAACCAAATGCATCGAAAAGATAGAATATAAGTCCTCCTTTATCCCCTGATTTCGTGCAAATACATTGAGAAAACAAGAGTGCTTATAATATTTGACTCTCCTTCGTATATATGAAATATGCATATATATGTTTATGCGTGTGTGTCTTTGTGCTTGTGTGTGTCCCTTCACCATCGCTTGAAAACCGATGTTTGCGTGTTAAGGTCACCTAAAAGAGACAGGGAGACAGGGAGAATAAGTAGTACGCTTATATAAAATAAGTTCTGTGGTCAATTTTATCGACTAAAACCTTTAGAGGCAGTGCTCCAGAATGGCTGCAGTCAAATGACTGGAATATAGAATCAAAGAATACACGCACACATATTCACACATACATGCATACATACATACATACATACATACATGCATGCATGCATGCATACATACATACATACATACATACATACATACATACATACATACATACATACATACATACATACATACATACATACATACATACATGCATGCATGAGTATATAGCGATAAAATATCCAAGGGGTAGGGCACAATCTGCCACATAAAATTTGGGTTGCTGCTATCCGCGTTAAGTAGTAAGTCGCTCTTAGGATAACTTGGAATCCATCCGATGGATGAATCACGGGCTTGCTTCACTGGATGTGGCATATCTTCGAGAATGTAAATCCCAAGACAATTACAATGAATATGGAGATTAGTACATATGCATATTATAAAATTTAATTTTTTTTATTTTACAGTTAATTATACATTACATCTTGTTTTTATATGATCAACAGACGTTACTAGAGCATAAAGAATTAGCAATGGTACATGCATCCTGTTCGTGTTTTCTCGACTATACACCTCTATTCACGTGTGTCCACATATATGTTTCGAACCGAACTGAGTATATCTATGCGTGGCTAACGTATTTTGATAGGTTACAATGCTTGTAGATAGAACAAAAAGTGATGGCCGAGGTAGATTTAGGAACTTGATATAGCTATCAAAATGATAGCGCGGATGACTTCATCCCGACATTAATTCGAAAATTAGAATCTTAGACCTTTAAGTAGGTCAGAGTGTATTTCTAGTTGGTTTATGAGTTTTTATAACTCAATGCTTTCTACAACCGCTAGGTGCTAAATGAGATTAAATTAGATCTAACTAAATTCTCTTCCATTCAGTTATATATATATGGAATGAGGAACATATTTATGAGTGCAATTTAAACGTTCCTCAGAATAATGGAATTTTAGATTATATGAGGACATTATATGCAGATTTAACGTCCTATATGAGTTGCTATGATTTATGAAAAAGATATTTCAATTCAATGAAAATATCTATTGCTACTTGAAAGTCAAACTGGAAATTACCTTGAAATTTAACCTGTAAATTCAGGCACCTCCTAGTTGTGTCGAGATACTAATTTATTCATAGTTTGCATGGATGTAATTAAAGGTATTCCTATATAAGTCTGAACATCTTATGACTTGTTCTTGACTACTGCCATGTGCGTCGATTTAAAACTTTGGGAAAGTGCCCCTATGCACCAAATACATGTTTCCTCCTCTTAACGAGATGTAGCTATAATAATTTCCTCCCATTCTATATTAGATGCATGGCTTGTGTCTTTCAGGAATTATGCAAACGTACTGAAGCTAGTTTTGTGCACTTACTCCCTATCCGAACTAAAATGGTTTGCCAGATGTGTCCTGAATTTTATTGAGCATGCATTGGTATAGAAGTGCGGGTTCCTTTCTAACATAATCTTCCATCGGTAGACTCCAATTTTACTTCATGCATTGAACAGAGAGACATTTTATTTTTTCTGCAACTACAAATGTTTTTCTGGATCACTCTCATTACTTACACATTACTTACACATCTATTGAACTACTATTGTCTCTAGTTTACATGTTATTATGTCAAACTAATTCTGTACTCGGTCGAGTTTCTGTAGGAATCGTAATAGTTTTCCCCTTACAAAACATATCAACATTTGGGTGTTCATTTTCCAGCCATTGCATTTATCCGTGGTATTCCGTTTCGTTCAAGGTATCGCTTGTTTCATTCATTCATATAAAACAGAAAGGTTTTCCTTTTGTAATTATGACTATAGCATATCTTTACAACATATAATTCAATACATATGAAGATATCCATATTATATTCATACTGAGATGTGCAAATAAAAGTACGATGTAAAATCTAATTTGCAATATTGAATAGACGTTTTACCTATACTACTTTACTATAGAAGTATTTGCGTGGATCATTTTTAGCTGTGATACATTTTAGCTACAATTCAGCGTACATAGCGGAAAAGAAAATTCTGGTAACTTCGTCAATCGATTACATCAGTGGAGACATTTTCTAAAACAAATCACAAGTGGATAGCGACAAAAATCGAATAGTAAAGAAGAGAAAGAACAGAAAATGTTGCTGATTCTTCTTCTCAAACTCCAGTTCGATTGTCTGCTATACCTCAATACATTTAAGCATATCTATAATGCTGTTGGAAATATCGTATATAAGAACACATAAAAGGCATTATAGTTTATAATAAAACTAAAAATATAATTTCAGATATGTATGTGAGAAATCGATATTTACGAACGAAGATTTAGCATATATAGGACACAGATAGACATAGGGAAGAAACTGATATCGATCATCACTTCCTGAAAGATATCAGCAAAAATATTTATCAATCGAATAACACCATCATGGATGAATGAACTAAGATTTATACTGAAATTTATTCCTAACGTAACTGGTTTGTTTCATACATCTAGCATAGAAAAAGCCAAAATATTGCATATCAACATCATATATGATTCCTAATAAATTCAACTCAATGCTACAAAACTGAGACACAGGTTATATACGATCTATTGACAAGAATTCCGCGTTAAATATGTTTTATATCCCTGCGGGTATTAACAGTTGCAAATGCTGTAAGGTGTATATTGCGATATACTTAGACAAATTCATTCGTAGACATATGCATATATATATATAACGAAATGTTAGCGATAAGCAGTGTTTAGGCATAGAGCAAAATTTAGGTTAATTAAAATCTGCTTCCGACATATTTGAACAGCTAAAATACGATATAGTTATATACACTACAGTTATTGTGGAGAAAATTTCTATCATATGGCAAAAAGTGTGAAAACACCCGGTGTATTCAGTGTCACCATTTATCATGAATCCCAAACATCGATATTGCGAGTTTATTGACCCTTCTCAATGGGCAGTACCTAAGAGAGGTAGCTCTAAACAATACTCATAAAGCAACAACTATGTATAATTCAGTTAACGAAGTTGATTGATTTGCGATGGTTTTTCGCCAGAGCGAGGAAAATAACGACATTTTATCGCCGAGCTGTGTTTAGGTATAATCAAACTTTATGTTAGTTAAAATACATTTTTGATATGCTCTAATTGTTCAAGATAAATACACAGCAGCTATGGAGAAGAAAATAACTTTCTTATGGCAAAAGGTGTGAAAACACCCGATCTGTTCCGTATTGCCACTAATCAGGAATCCCAAACAGAGATATTTCAAGTTTATTGATTTTTGTCAATAGGATGTATCTAAGAGAGGAAACTCTTATATATTTATTGCTCTTTAATGCAGCTGAAATTGAAAGCATGTCTCTCAACTCATGTCTTACGTAAATGCAGTATTTCGTTGAGAAATTGTGCAGTTTTATTTTGGTATGTTGTTTTGGTAACAGCTTACGTATGTTGATTGGTTAGATATATTTATTCATTTATTTTATTTATTTTTGTGTATCTTATAAATATTTTTCCTTATATCTACTTCTTGAACCTGTAGGTGGGAACGTGTTGTGTTACTTTCTTCCTCCAAAATTATGGACTATGAGAAGTTGACATATATTGGACCACTCGCACATGAACTGATTACTTGAAATCAACGAGTGGAAACGATACCATGACACGAAGTAGGAGAAAATGGCTGTAGTATCCAACAATTCAAAGAAAAAGTAGCTGAAATGCTGTCAAATTGTGTTGGCACGAAGTAAGCAACAGTAATACAGTACGGCTTGGGAGGAGACAGTTTTTTGCGAAAAGCACGATAGAAACAAAACCTCTATTATCACAGCCAATCAGAGTAGAATCAGATATATATGTAGACATGTACCTGTATATGTGTATATATGTATCTCTCTCTCTCTCTCCCTCTCTCTCTCTCTATATATATATATATATATGTGTGTGTGTGTGTGTGTGTGTGTGTGTGTTTGTATATATATATATATATGCATATATACCTCTAAATTACTTAGAATAGGTTACTTTTGTAATGTGCTACAAAATATTACCACAACATAAGGTAGCAAAACATTAGTAAAACACAGCACTTCATATCTATATAAACTTTGTATATAAAATGATAATTTTAAAACATGGGGCAACGTTTAAGAAAATGAATAACTTTGAATTAGCCAGCCACATAAAAAGTTATGTCGTATCTGACAATGCATGACATAAACTCTCACACATTCATATTTCGGAGGTAGCATTAAAATTTGTTATATTGATATTGCCTGGATTAAAATTTAAGCTATATACGTCAAATCACGTTTATCCAGAAGGCCCCGAATTTATAGTAGCTTTTCCTTTCTAGTTATTCAAGAACGTAGACTATGAAAAAGAAAAAGAAATATTTTCAACTGATGAAACAATAACATAGCTGTTTATCAATAAAATCTCCTTCAAAAGTAAGTTGTGCCAATTTCGTATAGTTTTAATCCTGCTCTTTAAACGCGAAAATATTTAAACTGTAAGAATCCCTTTTGATAAACTGTTTGAACGTGTACTGGACATTATAGCCCTGATTAATAGTTAATGTATGCTGTTCTTATCATGTTAATGAAATATATTCACAGTCATTACGAAATAATTGCCATGTAAAATGTAATTATAAAATCTCTCGAAAATGCCTTTAAAAACAGGTTATGCATATCATTATATAAATGTGCTTTATATAAATATGCTTGTTCTAATTATTCAATAAAGAAATCTCTGACCATACAGATATACGGATTATTTAGATTAAATTTTACGCTCCAAACTCATATTTAGCTGGTGCTTACACGTGAAATATAGCCATAAGTGGATATAATATCTTTCACTACAGAAACTTAGATATCGAGAAATGTATAAAGACGAACCACTAACTTAGAGGAGAACTTTCTGGTGAAGGTATGCTTCAGAGACATATATTAATAAGCATATATTTCACTTTAAACGTACAAAATCTGCATGATGTATAAACTATCGGTAACACAAAATACAGAATAGAAAACAAATGCTTGTGTTTAACATTGCATAAGTAAAAAAAAAATTGAAATGAAAGGAAAAATATTTACATGGTCTCAGAAACTCAGAGCCACCCACGTTAATATAGAAATTGTCGGTAAAAAACAAGTATGCGATCATGAATATTCCCATATTAAGTGTGAATGTACTCTGCTATATATATCCATGCAGATTTAAAAATACACACACGAAGTACAAAAACACTGATTTGAAATGCCACCGTAAATTAAACACTAATAATAACTATAAAGCAGAGAGATTGACTATATTACTTCTATTACTGATGATGCTGTTGATACTACTGCTAACACTGGTACTGAATTTACCGATGTGAGTACCTGAACTGTATACAATATAAATGATCCCATTGGAAATAATAGCAATGTTGACAGTTCGTGGTTTCAAATTCAAAGCTTTCATGAGGAAACTATCGCAGTTTATATATATATATATATATATATTAAGTATAGGAAAGAATGGAGCAGTCATCGAAAAACTTGTTGTGCATTTTGTTGGCGAAATAAGTTCCTGGATTTTCCTGAAGAGAAAGCTGCATAATGGACTCCTTATTCATTCGGAATTAGGGATTTTGCAGACTTCGGAACATGTGTCGAAAATAAAAAAAAGGAATTTTGTTAAATCTTCGTTCAGCTCCATTCTTTCTTATACTTAATATATTAAATTAAACTTCAAATTTCCGCACTAAGGCACGAAGATTATGCCCTATGGTCGTAACTTCAACCGTGCTATTTCTGTTGTGAGTTTGCTACCCAGGTATCGGTTATCTTTCGAATTATCCGTAATAAGATAATTCATTTGTCTACTTATATATATATATATATATATATATATATATATATTTGCAATTATGTATTTATTTTGTTATATTTCCTCTGACGAAAGCAAATTATTTTATTACTAAGCCATTATAACTAAGAACCGTGATTGAAGGGTTCACTATTATTTTTTTTTTACTAATTTCCGTGTTCATTTCTCATTTCGCATGCGCTAAATGAATACATGATGTGGTTTTAGAATCAGGTTTGACTGCCATATCTAGCATGAAAGTACCTTTCCAGTTTCCTTAATTATAATTATATTTATAAAATTATATATCTATAGTAATTATCACCTACACGAGACTTTCCTTTCTGTCCACTTTATATAATCGTTATTATAAATGATGGTCTTGTACTATTTATATATTATTCTATATATAAAGATATAAAAAAATTATATATTCTATATAATTATATAAACATATGTATGTTCTATATAATTTTCGTTTATAAATTTTATTATGGACTACAGGTAATGCATGCACAGTGATATACTGGCGCTTGCCTGAAGCAAATGTTCAGAAAACAACTCCATTTTAAACGCATACACAAATAAAAGAACCTGGCATAGAACTTCTCTGTCAGATTATGTTGCAGTGCCTGTTTTTCAGTTAATATACTTTAATTATTGAAAGCAAATTATTAATACGCCGGGCAAAAATGCTAAGCGGCATTTCGTCCGTCTTGAGAGTTTGACTTCAGATTCCGTGAAGGTAGATTTTGCTTTTCATCTTTTGGGAACAAATAAATCAAACGCTAGTTGACCACACGACTTATTCACCCCTAAGAATTTCTTAGCCAAAATTTTAAACCAAAATTTGTCGTTTACTTATCACTGAGTTTTTCCTTGTATTAAATGCCCGTTCTGGTAACTTCTACTTCGCAATATTTCCTTATATCCACATGATTTAAATTTTACATTTTCAGATTTTCCTTGTTTCAGCAGAATCTACTGAGTATTAATATATCATTGCATGACATACCTACGTATTTGTGCCCCACAAAAACTCTTTCCCCACAACTCCCAAAGGCAAAATACGTGTTTTTTAAGGAAATAGTCTACAAATACGTTTTAAATAATGTACATGACGTGTATATTAAAATTTATTGTGGAAACATTATTCCAGTATGTAGGGAGGGGAGTTTCGGAATTTTCATACGTCTCGGATTTTCTTCCACATAACTTTCAGAATAAAGTGGATTTTTTTATGAATGTTTTTACAAATATCTTTCACCATGATAGAACATGATTATAAAGGTATAAATACAAAAAATAAAAATGATGATCTTGCACATAAACATATTGACTTACATCGCATATATCTACCAAATGAATATAAAACTTTGAAATAGATTGTGATGCATATCATTATGTATGCGTGTTCACTAGTTATCTTTTCATATCAATTCGGATATATTCGTAATTTACTGAATATGAAAGGTATTTGTAGTAAATTTCATAAAAAAATTCCTATTTTCCGACAGTTATTAGGAAATAAAATCCACTTCATGTGAATTTTATGTAACTCCCCTCTCCATCCGCTGGAAAAGGTTTTAAAAATAAAATCCTCTTACAATTGGAATCTACATTATCTGAAGCAAATTTGTTGAAAATCTGATTAAAAATTGTTCATTTTTTTCTGGAGGTTGTGAGGAAAAAACTAAGGTGGGATGCATATGTTAGGTATTCCAATTACTATAATACAACTAACATTAAGATTACCATGCTAATATATATCCACGTATCAGCTTGCCTCGCTTTCTTTCCTTTTTGTTTTGTATGTATAAACATTCGATTATATACCTGTATGTTATGTATAAAAAAAACACTTGATTCGTTTGATTTAAATCAAATGGGTGACAATAATGTGAATATGATGGGCTCATATAAGATAACGGTTTTCACGATGATGTGTCCCGTAACGAACGAATACTAACTATATTGAAAATGCATGTTGGTATATATACATACATACATACGAAGATATATATATATATATATATATATATATAATATATATATATATATTCAAATTTTGGGGAAGCAGTTCTGTGCTAATTTCTCCTTACTTTATACATGCAGTGTATATATATATATTTGCAACGTTATCGTTGTAATATCGAATTAAATTTTGTATACAACATCATTTCTTATCTTTTCGGCATAGTTGAATAATTATTTACTTAATAATATCTATTCATTTTCAATAATAAATTTAGAAATAATAGATTCCAAGTATTATTTTTGTTTATGATTAAAAAAATAGCAAACGTGTGATTATTTCTGTAGCTTGAAATTATTGAAAACAGTTTATTTTCATACCCTATCACGAAATGTATTCGGTCCATAATTTTAATTATTCACTTATAGATAATTCAATTTAAATATATTCAAGCTATTCGTATCTATCAATAAAACATAAATATTACACAGTTCGCGCTATATAAAGTAAGGTTCCTTTGAAAAAGAATTTGAGACTAAAGCTAATTTTCAAATTTGCTTTTAACACATCATTGCTTTATCTTTGTGTTCCTTTCAGTTTTTATGGAAATGCTAGATCAGTATATAGAAGTACAATACTGACCCAATTCTACATTTTTCCTGGTATAAGGGATTATTTCTAAAAACAAGGCAACGTTAATTATTAATATATTGTATTTGGAAGAGAGATATGTTTTCGACGATTGGAAGGGAATAATAAAATGTGAGAAAATTATTTTATCATATATCTCTGCGCAGTATCTTTTTGTTTGCATGCGCGCATAGATACAAGGAAGCACAACCAATTAGGGGTGCTTTGAACAACGAAAATATGAATAGAGATATTGCTAAAATAGGGTTACAGGAATTGACCGTAAGCCACCGAAACCTACGTCACTGAAGAATTTGGCAAGAAAGACACGTATACAACACTATAACTCTGTAAAATACAAACGAGAACACACACACTTGCAACACAAATTCATAACCGTATATACTCTTTTATTTTCCAGTCGAATGAATCGATCCTAGTATTTATTTTTTATAGCTTGGTTCTTATTGTATCGGGGACGTAAACACAACAACAGCAATTGTCAAGAAATGACAAATGCTCGCGCGCATACACGCATACATTTATATACAGATAGACTTTTTTCCGCTTATGTCTACCAAATCCACCCATAACGCCGCGTAGAGGTATTGAACACGGCGCCATATGGTAGGGACGCAAACTAATTACCACATAGGCACACACGTATGAAAAACAAAACATACTTACATATAATTTCAACTTACGATGGAAGTAAACAAAGTTTGCTTTAGAAGTGTTAACATACACTGAAAGATTCAGAATTACCTTATTCTCAAACGCATGATAATGCTAATACGATGGCATGAACAGGATAAACTATCCATATATGTCAGAAAAATTCGTTACCGGCCAGCCATACACTCATACCAAATGAAAACATATACCCGCTCGTTCATGCAGATATGCACCCACCTAATTTCTGCATACAAATTCGAATATAGAGAAGTTGCTTCTATTGAAGCATATCAAACACTCATAAACACGCACATGGAAATACGCTGACATCCACACGCTCATATTAATGTTGGTACAGGCACACAGACATTTGGTATACACCCACACCCGTATGTACTCACGTCCAAGCACACCTGTACATACACACCAAAGAGCTAATATCGTCCACTGTCATGCACACGCATGCAAATACACGCACAGGAAACACACACGCGTAAACTCCAGATACGCACACTCACGTACTTATGAAGAAATAACTCCAAGCCCACCCACACAAGCAGATACAAATCTATAAAGAATCTCATCTCATTGGCGCCACGTAGACAGCGTGGCGCCAATAATTTGTCCAACCATGAGGTCCGAGTTATACACATTTCGATTTTTATTTCATGTAGCTCATATTTCATTATCTCAATACTAATAGGAACCGAACCGAGTGGACCGCATTGTCCATCACCAGCCCAATCTCCAGTAGCCATCTTGAACTTGCATCCTCTCTCCATTCGGTCTCCTAAGCTTGGCGAGCTGGTTTCTTAGATGAGTCTATGAAACTTTAATTTGCATGGAGCTGAATCAAACTGTTGTTAATTAAGTAATAATTAAAACAAACCAAATGTTTCGAGTGTCGCTTTCCTTCGTCCACTCACACTTACTACTGCTAAAGACTCTGCTCATTTCCATCTTTAAATGTCTGATAGATTGTTCGTAACGTAGGACCATTGACATGCTCTCTGATAGATATCCACATACTACTTCAACTGATCCCACAGCACTCGGATAAATCCTGAAACAGCATCTGATCAAAATTTCTCAAAATTACAAATTAATGTCGGGAAAATGAATAAAATTCAGACTGCAAATTCTTAATCACCCACGATGATGCTGTCTGATATAACCATTGCCAGGTTGCACTTATTCTCAACCCCCTTATTTCTCTTAATATTGTATATATTTGCGTCTTATTATATTTGTATGATTATAGATATATTTATATGTGTTCAGTACATACCTCGACAAAAAATGCAATCTATTTAGACCCACAGTGCATTGGATGTCAGTGCTAGTTTATTTAAGATTCTATATTCTCCGTTTGAGTATGCATTTCACAAACTTCAACTTGTAATAACTGCGAAAAATATATAGAATACTAAACACAAATCGGGAACAAGAATGAATTTCAGTCAAGCTAAAGTAATCAACATACTTTGACGTGAATTTTCCTACATTATATTAATGATATTACAAATGAGAAGGTGGCGAGATGGCAGAAACGTTAGAATGCATGACGAAATGCGTAGCCGTATTTCGTCTGCCGCTACGTTCTGATTTCAAATTCCGCCTAGGTCGACTTTGCCTTTCATCCTTTCGGGGCAATAAAATTAAGTACCAGTTACGCACTGCGGTCGATATAATCGACTTAATCCGTTTGTCTGTCTTTGTTTGTCTTCTCTGTGTTTAGCCCCTTGTGTGTAGTAAAGAAATAGATATTACAAATGTGAATACTTCGTTTTCACAGGATTTTGTGGCTCCTGTAAATATTTTATATATTTATTAAGATTGTCTCATACACATTCTGTCTCATTTATTTATACACACAGATATATTTCTGCATTTTCATGTCAGTTTGGACATTCTTCGTTCCATATCATACAAGTATGAGTATGTTTGAAAGGATACTAAATCACGCTGTCGCCTTATAATTTCTATGTAAAATCTTGCAAACAGTATCATCACATGTTGAAATTCATTGAGGAAACTCTTTTTTATTTTGCGGTGTTGAAACGTTAGGTGGCCCTGTAGTAAATATTTATGAATTTATAGATGCATAATCATAAGCTCGCACGCTTGTGTTTGTGTGTGTGCGTATGTACGTGTGTGTGTACGCGCGCGCTTGCGTGTGTTTGTGTGCGTGCGCTGAGAAAAAAATTATATTTTACAAGATCCTTTTAAAATATTACTACTAGATGTAACAACTCCGCATTACTGATCCTCTTAAATCATCCATCATTACCTCACAAATCATCCATTAACTCACAAAACCAATTAGAGCTAATCCTCTCAAAGATGTTGCTTCCGTTTACAAACTAAATCTTGTCATTCGTGCGAATTAAATTAAGCCTTCTATTGAACAGGTTATTGCTAAAATATTGTAAACTGCGAAAACGTAACTCGTTAATTCACATAGAAAACATACCACTCATTAATACATTGCCCATTCATATACATGGTTTGCTGTAGGCATAAAACATTTATTCCTCTGTCAAAATAAATGTTTTAATTGAGTAGTCGATCTGGTGGAATTTGAAGCTAGAATATTTGGTGACTTGCAGATGTTCAAACAAATGTTCCGGAGCAATATTGGAAAGACAATGCATCGATTGACTTGATCAGCGATGACATTTGGTAAAATATATTCCAAGAGGTGCATTGAGTAACATATAAAACAACTGAGATACGAGGTGAAATGAGTATTTGATTTCGAATAAAATTGAATCAAAAATGAAATTTGGTAGAATATGTGCCAAGGGCCATGTATCATTGGGTTGCTGCTTCATGTCATTTTTTTCTTGCTTCACTTTTCCATAAGCATACACATATTTTGTTGCATGTATGGATGGATAACTGTACCATAAAATCTCTCTGGATATAAATCATTAATTATAAAGGGTTTAAAATATCAGGGAAGTTTGTAGATGTGCATAATTTGCATCTTTGTATTAGTCAAGCAACAAATCAAGTCTGCGTCCAAGTAACATCAAAGAAATGCCATATACTGTGTATGTCGACGCCTTTGAAGCAGTTACCGGCAACCATATCTCTCCTTCGATATATACATATCCAAAAATTTCGGCCCTTGTGCCTAAAGAAAAAAAGAATATTTATATATCCTTAAGGCAGAGAGCTGGCAGAAACGTTGGCACGGCGGGCGAAAAGCTTAGCGATGTTTTGTCTGTCTGAGTTTAAACTCCTGCGAGGTCGACTTTGCCTTTTATATTTTCGGGGTCGATAAATGAGGTACCGGTGCTGTAGTGGGGTCGATCTAATCAACCTGGCCCCTACCACCAAAATTCAGGCCTTGTGCCAAAAGTAGAAAAGAATATGAAGATATCCTTAAAGCAGCGAGCTGGCAGAAACGTTAGCATGACGGGCGGAATGCGTAGCCGTATTTCGTCTGCCGTTACGTTCTGAGTTCAAATTACGCCGAGGTGGACTTTGCCTTTCATCCTTTCGGGGTCGATAAATTAAGTACCAGTTACGCACTGGGATCGATGTAATCGACTTATCCATTTGTCTGTCCTTGTTTGTCCTCTCTGTGTTTAGCCCCTTGTGGGTAGTAAAGAAATAGGTATTTCGTCTGTCTTTATGTACCTAGCCGAGGTCAAACTTGTCTTTCATCCTTTGGGAGTCGATAAAGTAAGAAACAGTTAATAACTGGGGTCGATACTATTGACTTAAACCGTCCCACAGAATATTTATGTATCTCTTTTCTTTTTATTTTTCTTCTTTTAAAATGTCTCAATCATGTGACTGCGGCCATGCTGGAGCGCCGCCTTTAGTCGAGTAAATCGCTCCCAGAGCTTATTCTTTGTAAGCCTAGTACTTATTCAATCGGAATCTTTTTGCTGAACCGCTAAGTTACGGGGACACCAGCATCTGTTGTCAAGCGATGTTGGCGGGGGGGGGGGGTAGTCACACATATACACGGACATACACACACATATGTATACATATACGACGGGCTTCTTCCAGTTTCCGACTACCAAATACACTCACACGGCTTTCGTCGGCCCGAGGCTATAGCAGAAGTTACTTGCTCAAGGTGTCACGCAGTGGGACTGAATCCGGAACCATGTGGTTGGTAAGCAAGCTATTTTCAACACAGCCACTCTGGAAATCATTTTCCGATTTCTTCATAATCTGTCTTTTATTCCCTTTCACTCTGTTACACTAGGTAAAACGGGTTTGTTATAAGTCATTCGTTCACAACTTGTCTCAAATTCTTTTTCTAGCTTAACCTGAGCTGCGAACTGACTCTCAATTTCTATTTACTAAAATATCAGCACATACACAGAGAAACAAATACCGCGTACGTACACACTCTCATAGACACTCACACTCACACACACATACACACACAAACACAGACACACACAGACTCACACACACATATATATATAGCGCGACCGTTTAAATCTTAGCCACGGGCATTGGCTCGGTTTCCACATTTTAATTGGCGTATGTGTTTCCCAGCTGGTCGGGACGCCACTTCATCGCAGCGTAACTCATTTTTGCCAGCTGAGTGGACTGGAGCAACGTGAAATAAAGTGTCTTGCTCAAGAACACAACTCGTCGTGCGGTCCAGGAATCGAAACCACAATCTTACGACCATGGTGCTGACACCCTAACCACTAAGCCACACACCTCCACACACATACAGACACACACACACACACACACACACACACACACATACACACATATATATGCATGTATGTCAATATATGTGTGTATGTATATATGTATCTATGTGTGTATCCGTGCTCGACAATGGTAAACTTAAATAAGCAGATACATATATGATTAGCAACGATACGATATCATATTTGCGCTTAAAAAACATTATACTTGCTTTATCATCTAGTGTCGTAGTAACTTTCAGAATTTTAAGCAGTTTAATACGGTATGTATTATGTTTTCATTCTTTTCTACATGTATGTATTGGTGTGTTCGTATGAAACAAAACTGTGATTCTATATTCCAGCAGACAATCAGAATACAACACATAAATTGAATGTTTTACTCGGAGCTACATATAAGCTAGAAAACCACACATAATTGCTATATTATATATTTAAAAGTATTTGCTTTATATCTTTAAAGGTTTTTCTTTTAGTGTTGATTTGAAGGACTTTGTTCTGATTGCTGGGTTAAAATACTAATTCTATATATTGTGTCTGTTGTTATTTTGCCAATCAACTCATTTGTCTGGTATTTGAGAGTTGGATCATGACCAATAGGACTTCATTTCGTATCTTGAGGTAATATATACAAATTATTTCCAGTAAAACCCGTCAACAAATTATGGCAAATGGTAGTTTTCAATAGCAATATATCGATTTCTTACGGAAACTAAAGTAACAAATAAATCAATTATGAAATCTACAATTAGAATCTGTTATTATTCGAAGAATGATATATAAAATATATTTAACCGGAAACCATTTAGATTAAACTAACATAAATATGTTGCTATCAGTCTAACACATATATAAAAACACTCATAAACACAATATGGACTGGTTTGTAAAAACAGTTGAAATAATACTCAATCAGATGAAGTAACTCATAAATATTTCTTCGTTATTTAGCCGTAGAACATCATGAGACTTAAGGGTACATTTTTGGCATATAGTTATTGTTAATAAAAGTTGTATATCACAGCGATTTTTATATAGTAGAAAGCATGATTGTTTCATACAGTTTTATTTGAATGAAGGTGAGGGAAATGTGAGAAAGTAATACATTCATAATCATACAATTAGGCCGCATTCAAGCACGAAAAATGCAATGAAACAAAAAATATAATGTAATCATAAGGACTAGCAATAACGATATTCCTACACAGCCACACACTGAAATACAAACAAACACAGACACACGCACGCACACAGACACACACATACACACACATAGATATAAAGAAAACAATTGGCAGGTTTGCTTATCAGATATATAGTACTGACATACGAAAATTACAATATTGTAAGAGAATTATGTGTTTTTTCAAAACATCGTTTCAATCCTTTTTTACTGCATCTTCTATATTCGTACACAATTATGTAAAACCCTATATTCATATGCCAAAGTTGAACTTGCGTGAGACCTTGTATATCGATACATTAAGTTGGTATAATATGG
>NC_043005.1:69601448-69613948 GCF_006345805.1 Octopus sinensis
GCATTTAGGTCTCTCTAGTGTCTATCAGGCTATTGTGCACACTATTACTACAGCTCAATAAATGAAGTAGTGTACATTATATCGGAATGTAATACACAGTGGTATACTTGGAGATGACGAAATTAATACCGGTATATATTTGCTGCATATTTTATCATCACTGGTAATTACATAACAAAAAACAGAATTCGATTCAGAAGGTAAAAATAATTTATCCTATAACGGAAGTCATTTTGTGATATTGTCAATCCCTCGGCATAGAATATGTAATATATCACTACCGTTTATATCTATACTTGAGTTATTAAATTAATAGTCTGACTAGGAAAATATATTCATTCGAACTCTATAATACAATTTTAGATATTTTACTGTTACTCTGTTGCCTTGTATATCTCTACAACCTTAAAAATTTTCGTAATGTAATTATTGAATATAATATTGTATAAACAATTTTCACGGATCGAATGGCAAGTGGCTGTTACAATACATTAACAGTTAATACGAGCTTTAATTTTCAACAAATGTCTGTTTAGAAATATTATATATTTCTATATTTGCAAAGTTTATTTATTTATTGGTCGCTATTTGACAGTTTACAGTAATTTATATGATTTAACAGCCCATATGGGAACATTTACCATACCCCACCGCAAAAAAAAAAGAATTGTGTATTAGAAATAATATTTATGGCTTCATTTTTCATATGCAAGTAGATAATAAGTTTTAATGGTGGACGGAAAAAGCTCAAATATAGAAACAAAAAAAAATTAGAATAAAGAAAGATACAATAGTGCTAGATAAAAACAGCCCCATATCGTTTTTTATACAATAAATGATGGTTTGAAATAATTAAACAAATAATGTTATATGTCACTTATTAACAACCTCAATATGACTCGTATACAATGACAGGAAGGGACATAAGTTGGCAGACATAATAAAATTCTTAACAGTCTTTAATTTCATGTTGTAACGAAAATGTCAATTTCCTATATATGTGCGCGTGTGCGTGCGTGTGTGCATATGTGTGTGTGCGATGCGTCTATATAAGTATCCAGGAATATATATTTATGTATACATGCATAAATATATGTATGTACATATGTATGAATATATATCTACGTGTTTAATATACGTATATGCATACTTACACATACATACATACATACACACACACATATATATATATAATATATATATATATATATATATATATATATATATATATATATATATATATATATATTGTGTATGTGTATTTGAGTGCGTGTGTGTGAGTATGTATGTGTGTGTGTGCGAATATATAGTAATTGCTGTGTAATAGAATCGTCGGTTATTGCCATCCTACGGCATAATCATGTGTAGTTTACTGAATTTCGGACGTCGACTGTGGAGAGTATATGTAAGTAATATGTACAGGCAAAAGACATATATCACAAGAATTGCTTGTGAATGAACATATTGGTGGTGAAGCTTCATATACATAAATGTGTGTGAGAATGCTTGTATGGGTTTTTGTTTGCATACGTATGAGGTAATGTTGTCTGTTCGGAAGCGAGAACGCCATGTGACATGAAAGGCATTAGATTAGAGTCAAAGTAGTTTTTAAAAATTCTTTCTGATCTCTGCACGATGCAAAGACAATCAACAATTTGAAAGAGGAAGTAAACGTGCAAAAATTGTTATAATGTATATATTTGTGACTTCACACGATGTGTGTGCAGGTGCATGCGTCTGTGCGTGTATTTGTATATGTGTGTTTGCTTATGTGTGTGTGTGTGTGTGTTTATGCAAGTGCTGTCGGAGGATTTTGTTTTAAAATATATATATATATATATATATATATATATAACCAACTAATATGTGTGTGCGATGCTTCAGTTCAGTGCTGGTAGGATAAGAAATCTAATTTATAGTATTATTTTGTAGTAATTACCAGATACCCCTTACAGTGTCTTGACCTGTAAAGCAAGCAGTCATATGACATGAATATATATTCGTTGAAATTATCTGTAAATACGTAACCATTCCCTCCAATGTCACACAATATGCTTGCATTTTATGACCTGTTGAATATTGTAAGAATTAAAAACATATCCCCACTCTCTCTCTATGTCAACGCAATTATTTTTATTCCATGTCACTACTTTTGATTTTATACCTTATGAATTACATTATCCGTGGTATACATAGCAGCAATGTATTCGTTTAATTACTACATACTCCCATTATTTGGTCTTTTGGTTGCTTCTCTTTTCTTATATGTTGATATATTCTTCGACATTACTTCATGCAATCAATTTGATTTCGCAGCTTACTTCTTTGCTGTACGGTTTAAGAGCTTGGTCAGCGCAATGATACAGCAATGATCTTAAAAACTAGGTTTTAACTTGAGGTATGTGATGACGCTTTTAAGAGAAATAAACTGATCGTTAATACTTCCTTTAATATATATTGGTTGGCAACTAAGTTCCCGCCGTGTTTTTAAATATAATTTTCTTTAAATGTTTAATAAAAGATAACAACTAATTAATCAATAATGTATTCACCCTTGTTGTTTACAACTTCTTCCCAAAGTTCAACGCCATTTTCAATACCTCCTTGGTAGAAATCCCCCGATTCCAATTCGAAAGATTGATCCAACAAAGCTCTCAATTCTGCATCAGTATTGAACGAAACTCCACGCTTAGTGAAAGAGGTGGAAATCCGTTGATACCAAATCAGGAGAGTACGGCGGGTGGGGCAGCACTTCCCAACCATGCGCTTGAATTGCTTCTTTGGTTATATTGGCGATATAAGGGCGGGCGTTGCAGTGCAGCAAAAGAACTCCATGCTGCCGATTAGGTCTTTTCTCTTAAATAGCCTTTTTGAATCGTTCCATCTGTTTGGTTCCGTTCAAGCAATTCGTAATGGATAATCCCTTCCAAGTCCCACCAAATGCAAAACATGGTTTTATGCGAAAGAAGATATTATTTCACATGTGCAGTCGCTTGTCTACCGGGGCTACGTAATTCTTTACACTGCTCATATTGAAGTTCAGGCACCATTTTCTCGCCGCCAGTAACGATTCGGTAAAGAAATCGTTGCTTTTGTCCATGAGTCGAGCGGTAACATGCAAGCAAACCAGCGGAGATTGTGGCTCGTTGATTTTTGTCGTTGTCATTTAAAGCATGCGGAACCCATGCTCCATACTCCTGAAACTTTCCCATCGAGTGCTATAACCTTTTCCATCGAGTGCATAAATTGCTCCCACATTGTTATAGAGAAGATTCTTCTCTATAGCAGTGTGGGAGCATTCCATTTTCTCTGTTAATTCCCTTGTGGTTTGACGTAATTTTCGAGCAAAATTTGGGTTAATCTTCATCGAACTCAGCAAAACGGCCAGATAGAGGTGCGTTTTGAGGTCAAAATTTCCATTTTATTACCAGTCAAATGCAGTTCTTTCAGCTATGGCACCCTCTACATACACAGCTCAAATTTCGCGAGTAGCTTTTACGGCCTGACAAACTTGATTAAAGACAAAATGAAGGAGGTGTCGACAAAGCTCGTTTTTCTTAACATGACATTCCATTTAATGATCTGCAAATAAAATAGAAACTAACAAAAATTAACTAGAAAAAAAATAGATTCTAAAATGATTCAAAAATAGAATTCTTCAACAAAAAAGGTTCCAAAATTTAAAAACGCAGTAAATTCCAAAATTAAAAAAAAAATAGCGGGAATTTAGTTGCCAACCTGATATATAGAACTGAAGTAAGAATTGAACGAGTCTGTTTAATTTAATGCTTTCCTAACTTATTTTCTATATCAATATTTGCGTCATTCCTGTGGATTTCCCAAGAACGGTCAGACTAAAATTGTCTTTTTTTTCATGACCACTTTTCGTTATGCATACATAATACATACACACACACACACACATATATATATACGCACACATACACACACACAAAGGCACACACACACACACACACACACATATATATATACGCACACATACACACACACAAAGGCACACACACACACACACACACACACACATATATATATATATTTATATATATATATATATACATCCACACATGCACACACAGACACATGCATATACACATGCGTATATAAAAGGTAAGATAATGCTAGGCACATGACGCCTATTGAATCTATAATAAATTTTCATAGTTCTTACTTCGTCTCGATAAGAAATATTCAGCATTTTTCAGAAATCACTTGATATTTCATACAAATTCTTTATTGACTGAGAAAAAATAAACTTTTATCAGTCACATTTGGTAGCACTTGCAGCGGTGTGTCTCTTTCCTTCATTTGATGCCATGATAAATTTAGCATATCAAGTATTTATCCAGCATGTTGTTTCGCATATCTTCTTTGGTTTTCCTATCCTAGTTCCTGCTTTGAGACTGGCAACATTGATTTCTTTCAGTTATTTATTATCGTAGCATATATTCTTGAACCTCATAATTTTACATGCATGCATACATATGAGTAAGTAGTGGTTATGTTAGAAAATATGATGGGCAACGATGATAAACATAGTAACTAAAATAGGACGACAAAGAATCAGCACACAACAGCTAAAAACACCACGAAAAATAACAGTAATAACAGAACATCAACAACAATAAAGATAATAATCCTTTCTCCTCAAGGCAGAAGGTCTGAAATTTTGGGAAGGGATTATATGGATTATATCGTCCTCAGTATTCAACTGGTACTTATTTTGTAAACCTCGAGTGCATGAAAGTAAAATCTACTTCAACTTTAGAATGTAAATACGGGGGAAATGCCGGTAAGAAATTTGCTCAGTGTTTTAACGATTCTGCCAGCTTACTGCCCAAATAATAATAATAATAATAATAATAATAATAATGATAATGATAATAATAATAATAATTATAAGAAGAAGAAGAAGAAGAAAAAGACGAAGAAGAGGAAGAAGAAGAAGGATGAAGCACCCACAAACATTTAAGAAACAATATGAAGACGAAGGATGAAACAACTGGTAAGGAAACCACTGCATGGGCAATACCTCAGAGAAATCGATGGAAAAGACAAGATCAACACATGGAAATGGCTAAGGAAGAGTGATCTGAGAAGATACACTGTGGCATTAATATGCAGCGCCCAGGAACTAACTCTGAGAATTAATACTAAATAGATAAGAGTTGAGAATCGCCCCTTTCTAGGATGTGTGGCAGCAGAAACGAAACAATCTCACCTATTCTGATTGAGTGTAGCAAGGTTACCCAAAATCACCTACAAAACGAGTAACGATGACGTGGTTAAATTCGTTCACTGGGGGTCATGTGAAAAGCACGGAAATGATACGAGCATGAACCAGAAAGAATCATCGAGAACAAGGAATATAGAATATTGTTGGATTTTACAATACAATGTTACTCCCTTATTGATGCTCGGTGACTAGATATCGTTAGGGTAGATAGAGGAAAAAAATACTAAGATTATAGATATTTCAATACCTAGATAAGTAGCAAAGCACTAGAAAAGATTGAAATATAAAGACTACTAAAAGACGAAATTGCAAGGGTGTGGACTATGAGGAGAATATCCTGTTATTCCAATAGCCGTAGGGACGCCCGCCACCTTAAAAATTAATAACAAGAATTGTATTGTTTGATTACATTTATACAAACATTTAAACACATATTACTAACTCTCAATTTCATCTGCTGATACAGATAGTTTGAAGATGATTGCAACCAACTGAAAACGTATAAAATAAAATGAAAAGGGAAACTTGTCCTAGAAACATATAGCTTGTCATATTATCCAATTAATTTTAGTTTTATGGGATGTTAGATTTAGACACTGAATATTAAAATTTGAATTGTATTCAAATTTTCGAGTTGTGCATAGGCTTTCTTCTATATCATATTTTAACCATTGTAAATATCACACTAATTTCCAACCATTCCGATATATTTCATACATACATTTGCTCTTAATCACGAAACATCATTCTAAAAGATTAAGACAATAAACAAATGAGAGACATATCAATACTAATCATATTTAATACCTCAAAAGTAATTGTAGCGTAACGCGTGAATCTTCAAGTGCCAATGTATGAAAGGAACAACAGGAATTTGAAAAAGATGTATGTACCAGATAAAGCTGAATTCTACAGTAGCAGTAAATTTTAATTAAGAGAGTGGCTAACTATCTTTGAAAAAGTCGGCAAATATTTATTAAATATAAAATGCTAATGCGGGAAATACAAGGACGTTTCCTCGTCCTAAATAAAAGTTTAGAATAAGGGATGGATATCTCCATATTTCACTAATGTTCTTCTAGATATCTAACAGAAATACATGGAAATTAAAGGGTTCATTACCAGCAACCAGGGTGAACGTTTTCTTGCGGTAGCTATTTATGTCAAAATTTCCCCTATATCGAAATATTCAACTATTCGAAGAAATGATCGCGCTTGAGCAACTGTTTGAAAGCATGAAATTATACAAAACATTCTATGCTTTAATGTACTTCACAATCCTTTTATACATCATGAAAATTTTGAATGTCGACATTTGAACATGATTCTGTAAAAACATATATTCATTCAAATTTTGTAATATTGCTTTGCTGCCTGTATGAATGGCCTTTCGTCACGAATTCTATTAATTATATCCTTCGTAATGTTTCAAAGATGAATTTAAAACATTTAGATGTTTGGAATCTTTATTCGTGTCTGTACTAGAAGACAGCACAAAACAGAGCACGCTTTACTGATACGCCGTACTGACAACATCATTAAAACGGTTGTATAAAACAAAGACGTAATCACGACAGAAACATAATTAAAATATTTTGCTATATAAAAAGCAGAAAAATAACAATTTTAATCTGCTTATATGAAATGATTATTTGGATTGGATGAAGATTGCATGTGTTCCTGTCTCTTTCTTTGGAATACCTCTCTTTAGGTGCATATGGCTAAACATTGCTTCTTTGTAGGCAAATCTATGAATATACTTATTTGCACACATATTCTATTTTCAGAATAATTATTGCAATATAACATCTGAATTGAAGTTAATCGTAATTGACATGTCATTTCAGAATGATAAATTCATTTATTTTATATTTGAATATAAATAACCATCATTGTAATTATTAATTTCTGTCCAGTTTATAAGTTGTATACTTCGAAACGATTCACATTAAGAAATAAATTACATGTTTGTAGTTCTACATCTCATTTCTTACATCGCCATGTAACATTTTCAGGCATTACGTATGGCTAATACAAAGAAATTGTAAAAATTGAAATAATGGGATGTATTTATTCCACGTCCTCGCGTTATTGTGCTTGGACAAAGAGCAAGCACAATAACGCGATGACGTGCAATAAATGCTGTACTATTGGACGCTCAGGAAAGTAAAGAAAGTGGGAGTATCTCACGTTTGGAGCGGAACTCTTCGTCAGAAATATAGAAAATGTCCAAAGAAGGGAAGACGGAGAAAGAAAATCGCCAACGATACACACGCAGTCACATAATGAAAACAATTTATACGTATATATATATATATAACGTAGTGAAATTCTGACTAGAAAACTCACTATATTCGATAACAATGACTATATTTGGAATGAATGTTTAGCTTTCTGTATATATTTTCAAATCTATAATTTAAATATTGAAATAAAATAACTATTGTTCCTGTTCTTTTGTCTCAAAATCCCTACTATATATAAACATGCTTTATTTACATACTTGTGTGTTTTGGGAAGCGTCAAATGCACTTCGAATTATACAGATAAGACGCATGATATTGCGGTCGGCTCATAGCCGTGAAAATAGCAGAAAAATTAGGTATTTTACCTTATAAGATGAAAAGGATGTCAGCTTTTAATTTGGCAGATATTGTTTCGAGCAAGCACTTTAGCATGATGGTAGCGTACACAGCCGATATCTTAGGATTGTAGGTTCGAGTTATTAGGGTAATATACCAAGATTTCTTGCTGTTTTCACAATTATACTACGTTCGAAATTTTAGTTTCTTTCCGGTAATGTATGAAACGTTCGATGCTTCTAAAAACAAACACTAAACTTGCTTACATATATGGTTGCATCTCCAAAAAGCTATGATATATAGCATTTAATTTGACGGTCACTGTTGTCAGTTGGCAGTTTAGCTTTCGGAAAATAATTTTTTCAATGAATATTAAATTATTATATATTTCTGCAACAGTGTATATGCTGTATATATGTACATTAATATTTGAAGATAACTATCTTTATGTGCGTATTGGAGTTGAATAATCAATGTAACCATGATATTCTATGGATCTATGCTCCTGAATCTGTTTTATAACTTATACTCTAGTACAGATATGCAAAATAATTTATTATAGATTTATAAGCTAAATTATTCTTCCATGATGTAGGATGCAAAATGATCGTAACATTATGGTCATCAACTAGTGAAATAAATATATTCATCTCATACCATCTGATATTCTTTCTATTCTCACTCCCACTCACGCTCTGATTCTCACACACACACATATACATATATATATATATATATATATATGTATATATATGTATATATATGTGTGTGTGTGTGTGTGTGTGTGTGTGTGTGTGTGAATACATACACACACACATACATATATATGTTTGAAGAGGTTTACAGATATGATATTTTAAGGAAAAGTAGGTAGAAAACTTAGACGGCTTTTATGCAAATCCTGACTCCTTTTTTCAACATACACACACACACATACACACATATGTGTATAGTGTTCTTTGTGTACTTCATTATCATAATTAATTATTTTGAATTTAGAACACATATGCGAAGACGCTGTCTAAATTTTGTGCGTTGTAAATGTTGCTTAAACGTTTATATTTAATTGGCTGTAGTAATATTCGACAATATGCAGAAACACTGAAAACACTGTTTCATTACGTAGTAGTGAGGTCTCTGCAATTAGTCAAGATCTCATTATATTTACAAGGTAAAATGTGTCATACGTATGCAACTTTTTATGCATGAAAATTTTCATACGGGAATCATAAACGTATTACGACAAACGGATAGTTTATTATTCTTATGCATATTTTACAAATATAATAACGATGCTATTTATTTGGGATGTTGAGTTATTTTATTTCACCATTTAAATTATAGATTTGAAAATATCTACAGAAAACTAAACAGTCATTCCAAAAATGTTCATTGTTATCGAATGAAGTAAATTTTCTAGTCAGAACTTCACTTCGTTATATTTGAAAATGCGTTACAAATTTTCAGTTGAATATTATTGTGATTTTCAATTATACACTTATATTTCTCAGCCGCTGTGTCTCACAAACGCATAATACATATATATAAATAAATATATACACTGTTATATATGCTTTATGGTTCGCTTTCACTTTCAACTTTTGCTGCTGACTATAATTATCTATTCTACCTCTCTCTAGAGACAGCTAAATTTTCAGAAGCTGAAAACCGCAAAAAAAAGTAAAAATGAATAGTTTACAGAATCGAAGAATATATACATATTTACTTTCGTCCAGCATTTTTTGAAACACTCGATAGCTTCTACAAAGCATTAATAGTGAATTTAATATCTGTTCATATATATATATATATATATTATATATATATATATATATATATATATAATATATATATATATATATATATATATATATAAGAAAGAAAATAGATTGTTATGTTGAATTGAAATATCTTTCTCAGGAAACCAATATCATTGCGTCGATTCAGACGGATGAAACCGAAAGGAAAACTTTTGTAAATTTAACTTTACAGGTTTGTAGCAATGAACTAAAAGAAAGTAAAAATTGTAGTCTTGAAATCTTTTGGTGCGCCTATTCATTGAATAAACGTACTTCAAATCTGATATGGAGATATTGCAGAAATTTCCAATGATATTAGTGACGAAATTCATATTGTATGACTACAGTAATAGCTAGACAATGCCTCTCCTATATTTCTTTCACCTGATAAAACAATAGTATGTTACGTAACTGCCACAGGCACCTATGATGTCAGTCATGCTATTAAGTGATTCATTTTAAAGGTGCATAGATATATTACAAATGGACATATAGGCATATATGTGAGGAACAAAAGGAAGTATAGTACTTTGTAAATGTAAAATTAAATTACAAAATGTATAAAACAAACTATCGTAGACTGCACATTTAGTATTTAGTTAACCTTATCGTCTAAGGTACAGTATTTTTGCGAAAATTACAAAAAGCATAGGAAATATACTTACCCATGGCAGAAAAAGACAGACCTCGAAATATTCTATTTTCAAGCGGACTGCAACTTCTGCGAGCAACGTCAACCCTGTAGAACAATATCTTGCTTTTACTTAAGATATCGTACCGTCTATTCTTTTCATTTCTCTTTATCTTTCTTCTTTCCTTCGTTGCTGTTCTATTAAATTTTCTTCCATATTTATCCTTTACATTTCATCCTACATCTTGCTCAGTATATTTTACACACTTGAATGCTTATACTGTGTTGTAGTCGGCTCAGGAACCAAATTGTTACTGTATTTACTTCATTCTTTTGTCTTTTAACATTTCCTTTTTTCTTCAATTCTGTCTTTTTTTCTATTTGCCCGGATATCTTTTTTATAAAACACGTCTCACCTAGCCTGAATCTTTAACTGATTATAACTCTTTTGCCAACTATTTGCTTTTCTTCTTTATATCCCTTTTCTTTTTTCATATTCTTCCTTTGTTCTATACTTTTCACTATTCGCCACTTTTCTTTCAAATTATCGCTCTAGATCTCAGAAGCTTTCTTACTATCATTATTTCTAAATCACCATCACTAGCCTAACTTTCTTTTGTCTTCTATTGATGTTTCCATACTCTTATAAGCCTTTCTACTACTAGATGAATCGCACACTACGACTCTTTTCTTCTGAAGAAAAAATTAGGCGCTTCAGTGCCCATGGGTTGGATTTATAGAGTTTTCATGTCTATGCGTTTATAAATTTTTCTACTTATTTGATGCGTATTACTGCATCAGTATGCGCACCCGTACACGTAGTACATATTATTTATCAAAAGTCACAGAATCTTTGAAATAGCTATGTAAAAACTTCTGAGAATATTTTTGCTTCAGTTGTTATAATTTGGTTAAGATTATATAACATTTTTTTAAAGGATATAAATGGCAGATATGCTATATGTAAATGTTTGTCCGTATTTTACCTTTGATATTACATAATGTTGTTTCGTGGAATTATTTTTAGACTGATTAAGAATGTGAACTTTAAATATTTTGGACTTCTCCAGCATTTATCTAGTGTTCATTTGTTCTACGTGTATGCTAGTGTCTTATTGATTTGCATTCGTTTGCATCTGACTGCTTCATGCTCTTTAGCTCCAGCTCTGATTCGAAATGACGATGGGAATTTTGACTGCTGTACTCCAGCTTCTGACTGTTAGCTTTTTAGATTTGTTTTCAATAATGTGCCGAGAGAGACAGACGGAGTTGATGATATTGCATTGCTTCTGCATGTTACTCTGAGATATTTAGTGATATATCACGCTATATCAAAGATATGTGGCGACCAGTATCTTCTTACCAATAGTATACAATCAAGTTAAAATTAATGAGGTGGAAGATTTCAACTACCGACAATTTATAGTTTCCTCAGTCTATACAGTAGTAACAATCAATTTAATAGCTCCTTATCAGTCGTTCATTGAAGCTTCACAAATCAGTTGCGATAGACGACTGACGCTATCGGGCTACAGGATCAGAAGGAAAGTCTGTATGAAGGAGTTACGAATTAGATTGGGCTTATATGTGTGTATAGGTTTTTGTCAATGTATTTATGCATGAATGTACGCACCTATTTTTCAATGCCTATGTGTATAAATCATATGTAATAATGTTTGCATATTTTCATGTATGCATTATCTGCTTTTTTGAGGTTTTAATTCCTGACTAAGAGAAGAACGGCAATTTTCAATTAGTGCCTAGCCCCTTTTATTGATATTTAAGCAAGAATGTATGTTTGTATGCATGCGTGTTTGCATACATGAGAAGATTCATAAAACTGTGTACGCAAGTATATATCAGATTTAATTACAAATGGGGTGGTTTATCTGTATAACTTAACTTCAGAATATATACATATACATATTTTACCGCGTTTCAATTTGAGTATATTCAATTACTGAAGGAACCTTTTCATTGCTTATGTATTTCAAAATTTCTGTTAATGACATATAACTATATTATCATGGAACATGTCATACAGATTTGTAAATCCTAATGTATTAGTATTTATCTGGTGGCAACAGTTGTCAACATTCGCTCAATAACAGGAAAATTTATATTAACTTATTGTCCTCGTAGCTCTACATCTCACAGGAAGCATTGCATAAATTTTGACTGTGGTCTTCTGTTCTGTCTTCCGTAATATTTCCAGACTACATTGAATGTGCTGC
>NC_043005.1:69618948-69663948 GCF_006345805.1 Octopus sinensis
TCTGCCATCTCACCGCCTTGTACCAAGTGTTCCGATAATGTAATGCACCAACATTTTTGAAACAATAAAACTTGTGGTGTAGAAAAATTAAGCTGCTGATTATACGTTTATTACAAGAGGCCTTGAAAATCAATGAACTTTGGGAAATACCCGCATCAATTCAAAATAGAATTATCCATTTTAATCTGTTTAGGCGTGAAACAGATTGGAATGGTTCCTAGTAAAAGCTATCAGACATATCAAAAAGCCTTTTAGGAAGTGTTATATTTGTAAGATTTTTCCCCACTGTATTGTGGCTTCTTTTTATTCATATTTCCATTAGAGCCCAATCTCTTTTGCATACATTTCTTGTGGCAGAAGCCATGTTTATATTAATTATATATCTTTATCGAAATGTATAATTCCGTTTATTTATCTTTAATGCATTTATAAACTCTGTATCATTTTCGCCAATGACCAACATCATCATCATCATTCAATGGATTCAATCACAAATATATAATAGGATATTAATATTTCTGAGAGCATTGGCTAAAAGTAATAAAGAAAACATATCAACGATGGGAAGGATATAAATATAAAAAAGAGGATTATGAATATAAAAAAAAAAATTTATACTGAAGACATTCAAAATTTTACGTTACACTGCTGTGAGATTCAGCTCGTACATTTTTCATCATTTTAAAATTAGTACATGTGCTTAATTATCAATCACCTTAACTTTGGAAAATACATATGTCGATGGTATTCAACTTCAGTATATATATATATATATAATATATAAGATAGCTTATAAAAATACACACATACATGAACATAAAAAACACACATTCATACTTATAGACATAGAGTAATATATCTCTATATTTCTGCCAGTCTCTTTGTGTCTGTCTGTCTCCCTATATATATATATATATATATATATATATATATATAATATATATATATATACATATATTGATAAAATAGTCAGAAAACAAGAGAATGAAAGATACTTCGATATTATGTAAATAGAGGAATTTATCTGTAAATGTAATACGTGGCAATTATTTGGATGCCGGGATGGAAATCCACGCCGCCATCTCTTCAGTTATCCGGCCATCGTAAAAACGCTATGAAAAATAACTGAATAACGGATAACTGAATTAATGGCGACGTGGATTTCCACCTCGGCATCCGAAAGTCGGAGTTTTATCATGGCTACCGAATAATTGTCACATATTGCATTTACAGATATATATGGTGCCCAAGCATGGCCGCGGCCTTCGGGCTACAACATTTTTAAAGGATTTTAAGGATGTATATATATATATATATATATATATATATATATACACGTATGTATGTATGTATGTATATATATATATTTATAAATACAGTGGGAGAGAGAAAGAAAATATAGACATAGTAATATAACTATTTATTACTCTCTGTCTATGTATGTGTATAAATGTGCATATGTATTAACTAAAACAAATGCAATCAAGAAGCTACTGTATTCGTCTCTTGACATCCGTACGTAAAGCTATCTCAGAATGCATTGCTTCTGTTGTGTATAATAGTGTGTTATTCAAGATGGCAGCAGTAGACATTCACCATAACAGTAAATATTTCATTCACTGTCTCCTATGGAGCCAGGGTGACAAATGTCGTCCAAGTATGTAACTACATGACATTGTTGAAATTCAGCTACTTCGAGATATAATTAGCATGATCGCAAACAATTATTGCCATGATTCTACACTTCTTCCAATATATATAATGGTTCTAATAACAATACCCTCATAAGGGATATCATTTTTATCCGAATGCCGCAGGAAATTGCTCTTCAACGGTGTACTGTCTTGAGTATGATGCATGCACCTCTCTCCCTCTTCCATTCAGTCGCTTCCCTACACTGCATCTTCCATTATATGTGTGTGCTCGCGTTTGTGCACGTGTATTTCACGTATACACACGTACACACTTACACACACATACATAAAGGCGTATGTACGTATGTCTACATGATTGTGTGTATGTTTATGCCTGGTGATTTGTATTAAAATAGCCGATAATTTATTCATTTAGATTCATCAGTCTTAAAAAATAATTTGCTTTTTAATGTTACATCACTCAATGTTAGGTTCCATTGTTATATTTAGTTATATATATACACATATAAATATGTATATATGTGTATGGACATATATATATATATATATACATTCATACGCACACACATACACGAACACGTTCATACATATACACACACACACACAGACACACACACACACACACACACACGCATATATATATATATATACCTTATACACTAGCATTTCTTTTCATGTTATACTTTCTTCCAATATATGCGTTTGTCTAGGCTCCTCTTTTAATCGAGTTCAGACACTTACCTCAGACGAAATCCTTAACAACTGACTGCGTTTTGTTTAAACGCAGTTAGCGGTCTTCTTCGTCTACGGTACCCATCTTTGTTTTCATAGATTTCACCTACTACCTCTTATTACTTAATTTGTTTACGTTTCCTTGTTGTAGGTCAGACACGATACTCAGACTGAATGAAACTTATTTTGTCAAAATTCTTTATTTTTACACTTTTTTCTCTTTTCTTCCCCTTTCTTACTATCTTTATATATTTTTACACGTTATCAACTGATTTCTTTCTCATACGCTTTCGTAGTTCACACTTTCTTATCACTTCTTACCTCGTTTTGTTTTTCTTCCCCCTCACTGTTATCTTATAGACTTCTCAGTTGAATTTCTTCTCCATTTCTTTTTCCTAGATCTCATACACTAATGTCTCTACGTTTTTGGCACTTTGATTATATAAATTTTTAACGTCACCATTTCATCTTGCACATATATCCTTCCGTCGTATTTGCTATATTCTTTTCTGAAGTTCATGTGCAATATATATATATATATATATATATATAGGTGCATGAAGGAACCTGTTATCCCTCATTAAATGATTTGGCATGATGTTGTTTTGTAATGTTTACTCCTAATTAATGTAAAGAATAAAGTCGTAGTAATATTCACTATTCAGGGGAGAGTTCAAAACAGCTGTAAATATATCCCTATAACACCCTCCTTTTCGAAAACAAATTAATAAAAATATTCCAATTATTACTTTACTTCTTTACTTTTTTACTTCTTTCAGTCATTTAACTGCGGACATGCTGGAGCACCGGCTTTTGTCGAGCAAATCAACGTCAGGACTTATTCTTAGGAAGTGTAGTACATATTCTATCGCTTTCTTATGCCAAACCGCTAAATTACGGGGACGTAAACACACCACCATCTGTTATAAAGCGATGTTGGAGGAGGAAAACACAGTTACACAAACATATACACTCATATACGCACAAACATATATATATGTACATATATACGACGTGATTCTTTAAGTTTCTGTCTACCAAATCCACTTACAAGGATTTGGTCGGCCCCAGGTTATAGTAGAAAACACTAGCCCAAGGTGCCACGCAATGCGACTGAACCCGGAACCATGTGGTTCATAAGCAAGCTACTCACCACACACGCTTCTCTTTTCATATGGTTTTATATCGGCTATAGTATATTTTTTCTACCTATATCATTTGATTCTAGAGTAACTGCACCAATTAAGTAGTTGAATTATAAGAACTGGAACTACTTCTGCGCTTATTTGCTGCTTACCTATACTTCAGTAAGTAGCCTTGTATCCATTCTGTGTGTATACACATATATATATGCAAGTGTGATCATATGAAAAAAGAAAAAAATGATAGATAAAAATAACTCCATACATTAAAAAAAACATACGAAAACCATACACTGCAATACATATGATGAATTTAAGGTAGTCAAAATAACAATTACAGTGCAAACACAGTGGAAGTTTAAATAAAAACGTAATTAGAAACGAGCTGATTTATCAAGATTATAATGAGAGGTTGCATTATATTTTAGACGCTCCTCATTCAACACGAAATCATCGATCATATATACGAAGAGAAATATATAGAGATTGCTAGCTAATCGAGACTCAAATATTAACTTTGCTTAAATATCTTAGATGAATTTCTACAACAGTTATTTCTTATCTTCCTGATTGAATGATTAATAATAATTTTATTCACAAATACCGTATATTAATAAATTCTAAGGTGCAGAAAATTTATTTCGAATGTTATTTATACAGCTTTTTATCCAATGAACACAGGTATAAGTAATTTTTCACATTTTCATTCTATTTTCGCCCTTAAGAATGCAAAGAAATGCTGTTTAAGTTACACATAACACGAAACTTACTTGAAATAAGTAATTAACAGTTATGCCGATTATAAGAGGCATGATAAAATAAATATTGAAAAATATAATTAAGGTAAACCTCTGGCTCTTCTTACCCTGCGTAAAGAAAGTATATTTAATGTTACGTTTATCAGAGGGCCTATTATATACAAGTATTTACTGTGATATTTCAGCTATTTCAGTTATTTTAGCTTAATCAGAGTAGTGTGTGTCTTGGACACTTAGCAGTCAATACATGACACAAAAGCTTTTGTATCGTTCTTTTCATTTAAGAATGTGTATAAGTGTTGGTTCCGGTTCTGTGAGACATCACCTTGTGTTGCTTAAATGGTAGAACAAAATATGACTTTGTAAATCAAGAAGACAGTCAATTGTTCCCACTGCCAATAGGTTTTGAAAATCAATAGCAATGTAAACAGCAACAAAGCCAACATCGAGGAAAGCAATACAAAAGATAGTGATTTGAAAGGAACACAACTATTACCACCACTGCTACCAGCAGAACTGTGCGAAATAACAACACTATTAATGATCATGAATACGAGAAGGAGAAAGTCCAAATTGTCTGTTCCCCAAATCTGTAGCATTCACCTCCGCCAACGCCAATAATATTAACAGCACGACACCCTAATTAACAAATCCAAAGTTATCGTGTTCGCAAACTCTGTACTACTCGAGAAAGTAATTAAATTAATATTTTACTAAACAGAAGATTAGATATTCTAGAATGCATCGGCAAGAATATGAAAACTGTAATTCATAGAACACTAGAAATAAAATGCCGGAAATTAGACCAGCGTTACTCTATAAAATAATACGACGTATTTCTATTTACGTTGGTTCATCAAAACGTATGTCGAGTAATGAAGCATGATAGAGGAGTTTGTTTTTGCCGACAGAGGATGAGGCCACGAAGTGCTGCAAAACAACACTAAAAATTCATGAGCTTGTCCTCAAACCAATCTACCCTGGCTGCAGAATAGTAAGGATGAAGATTATGGATGTGTCCCCAGAAATAAATGTCTGCTTGTTGCTATGTGGTGCGATTTGTAATGAAAACAAAACAAACATTTAACGGTTTGCAGATCTAGGCACTGAACAAATATCGGTCAGGCTAAATGAGGGAGCTAATAATTAAAAAATATCAAGTAGTGCGGAATCGATCCCAACCACGTCAGCATTCCAGAAGTCACAGAAATGCATTTCATTGATGAAGTCAGAAAGCAAATATGCCGCTTTTGTGGTGGCAGGAAAACTCTCTTGGATATATGTCCACTAGATGTTAAATCATCGTTTATATCGCCAACATCGCTAAAACAGCAATGACACTAACAAAATAAGCTGAAGTGGGAAGAACTGTAGAATGCACACACATCTGAAAGATTGATATCGAAAAGAAATGCAATATTAAAATATGATGCTGGTAATGTAATATTAACATAAGCTGCAAGAACAAAAAAAGGAACAGAAAATTCACCAAGGATGGAAACACTTGCAGAAATAGAATCAACGAAATAAACATAGGCATCGGGTTTCATAATTTCACCAACAACATTAGCGACAGAAAGCCCCGAAATAATGTGAAACATATCCTTTGGAAAGGTGACGGACACGAAAGCAAATATTGAGGCGTATCAAAGATAAAATAAGGAAAAAAAAGAAAGTAATGGAACAAAACAAAATAGCTAAGAGTTACAGACACAAATCCAAAGAACGACACAAATATGCATTCTCCAAATACAGGAACGCATATTCCACTACCATTATCTCCATTCCTATCATCACCTCTTACTCCTGTCGTGGACGTTCTGAGGATGGGTATTGTGGAAACCTGAGGTATGTAGGCAATTTTGGAAGCAAGACGAACATGCTCAGCTTCCCCATGTAACTTAGATATAGCTATTGTTGCTATTAGTGAGGCAAAAATGTTTCTGCGTATATGAGCTCAACTTATATTTAAATTGACGGCAAATGGAAGAAGAAATTGGTGTATTATTCCGTAAGTTACTAGATCTCATGACACAGGAAAACCTTTTGGACCCAGATTGTGAATGTGCTCTCCCTGGTGTGAATAAGAGTGACGAGTATACCTTCGGATTAGTTAGTGTTTATGATGCTAGAGGCCAATGAAATATCTCAGTCTTTATTGCTAGTTGGCATCCAGTAGACAATCGTTAAAGTATAATTGGATTGTATGGAGCTAGCTAATGGGATGACGGTAAAAATTCTTAGCACAATTTAGTTCGTTTTTGCTTTGTGAGATCAAATTCTGCAGAGGTCGACTTTGCTTATAATGTCTTTCGCAATCCATAAAAGAAGTACTCTTTGAGCACTTTGATGTAATTGACCAACCATCCGTCGAAAAAATTCAGACCTTGTGCTTATAGTGGAAAGGATTATATTTGGTGTCGTTAAGGTCTTCTTCGATTCATCATTAAACTTCATTTCTTTTTACACTGATTTCGAAAGACTCAGTTTGAATATTTTCTATGAGATTTTGATCAATTTATGAAGCTACTGAGAAGCTGGTTAGTTCTTTTTTGGTTTGTCGTTTTGGCATGGTGTAAGTCTAGAGTATATCAGTTTAACAAAATTCATAATATAACGTCGAGGTTTTCGACAAAACGTGAGCTTCAGGTGCAGCAATTTGATCTGCATTTTAAACGCTGAATTAACAATCTTAATCCAACGCAACATCACCTGCAGCTTTGCTGATCAAAAGAGTAAGTCAACGAAAAAAGAATTATCATATTAACAAAATCGGACAGCGAAATAGTAATAATACACTACCATGAATGACATCAGAATGAACGTTAACACAAAAAATAGTAGTGAATGTACCAGCAAATGCAATGACAACTGGTGTTAAGAAAAACACATAGAAATAGCAATATTCACAGCAACTATAAGGAAAAAACTGTAAAAACCGTTGCAAATGAGAGGGGAATATAAATTATTTAACTGTGGCATCAACATATCTAGGAATATGTCCAACATGCCACCAACGTCAGCAAAATCATTGACAGTAAAACTTTAACAAAGAGTCGACCTATACAGGCAATCGTACTGGGACTAGTTCCACTGAAGTGGTTCGGACATGATAAACTATTTTTTCTTATTTTTCTTAGAACTGAAAAATGCTAAATATTTTGCAAGCTGATTTGGCTGTTATGCATCTTTAAACAAATTGCAAAAGTTTCTGAACAAAGTAAATGAATGATTGTTAGACAGAGTCCAGGTACCTAGAGAAGCAGAAGAAGCGACTCACTATTAAATTCAAGGTGGCGATCTGGTAGAAACGTTAGCACACCGAGCGAAATACTTATTAGTAATTCGTCTGCCATTATGTTCTATGTTCAAATTCCGTCGAGGTCGACTTTGCCTTTAATCCTTTCGGGGTCTATAAATTAAGTACCAGTTACGCACTGGGATCGATGGTATCGAGTTAATTCCATTTGTCTGTCCTTGTTTGTCCCCTCTATGTTTAGCTCCTCATGAACAATAAAAAATAAGAATTAAATTCAAGACCTCAAAAACCAATCTGCGTCTCCAGAATATATACAACACTAGTGTGAAAAAGATTCGGCTCAATGGAAGTAAGATTACCGATCGAAGAGGGGGCAAAAGCTCACTGTATATTACTCATGTAGTATAAGTTTAGTATAAGTTTTAATTCGAAATTTTCCAGTAGATTTATTTGTTGTGGCTATATCGTCAAGAAAACTAAATTACTGCAGCATTATTTCTTCCACTTTGGCATATTCACTTTCGTCGAGTTGATACATATAAACACCATCTTTCAGTAACAAGTATTTTACGTTTGCAATTGCATTAGCCACATACGTGATATGAAACAGCTTCAATCGGAAATCGAACGCGGCTGGTGCTCGCCATAATTTATTTAAATTTATACGCAGACTAATGGTGAGTTATAAATATGCATTAGTCTTTTCGATTTTCCGTGAAATTGAATTATATCAAATACAGTAGGTGAAATATGTTCTGAATTCGAGCGAAAGTGATATGACTGTGTATTTCCTCACATATTTTTGGAGCGAAATAGAGATTATCGATCACCTTGCAGTGAAACGTCATATTGATTAACGTCGTTAGTTTCAATTCATAATTAATACCTATAGATACAAATTAATAATATCAACATCTACTTAAATTTATTCTACTGTATTAAGGAAGAGCTTAGAACTTACGGATGTTTTGACATTAAAATGTGAAAAGTTTATGTATATATTAGTAGTATTCGTTTTAAGTTTTGGCACTAGGTCAGCAATTTCGAGGCAGGAGAAGTACGAATATATCGAGCTCAGGACTGAAGGCAAAGTCAACGTCTGTGGAATTTCAACTCAAAACGCAAAGACGGATGAAACGTGGCTATGCTATTTGCTCGATGACCTGACACTTCTTATTTCATTATTGCCCACAAGGGGCTAAACATAGAGAGGACAAACAAGGACATGCAAAGGGATTATGTCGATTACATCGACCCCAGTGCGTAACTGGTACTTTATATATCGACCCGAAAGTATGAACGGCAAAGTCGACCTCGGCGGAATTTGAACTCACAACGTAAGGGCAGACAAAATACCGCTAAGCATTTGGCCCGGCTTGCTAACGATTCTGCCAGCTCGCCGCCTTAGACGTTGGTCACAATAGTTTCAAATTTTGGCACAAGGCCATCACTTTTGGGGTATGGGTAGCTGATTTTATCGGCCTCGAAACGATGAAAGACAAAGTCGACTTCAGCGAAATTTGAACGCTGAACGTAAAGACGGTTGATATGCTGCTAAGCATTTTGCTCGTCGTGCTCATGCTTCTACCGCTCACTGCTTTAAAGTTTCATAGTATTCCGATGGGTGAATGCACACCATATTGCTGAATCATTAGGATATCTTTCTTTTTTCTCTTTGAAGCGGTGAATAAGAACTTCCATGAACTGGATATCTCACTGGGTACAATAAATTATTTATAAATCATGTTGTTATGTTGTTGCGTTTCTCCTTCGAAACAACATATGTTTATTTGCAGCCCAAATATTATTGTATAAACTGTAACATTATTGTAATAAATGTCCGCTCTAAAAACATGAAATATTCATGACAGGATGCCGATAAGACCAACATAAAAAATAAACATTTGCCCACTAGTCAACTCAACAATATCTCCTCTTTTTAAATTTTTATCTGGTACGGTATTTATGAAATGTATTCAAAATTTTTAAGATCATTTTCTCATTGAGACAATGTTACAAATGTGAGAAGGGCAACCAATATATTGTATCTATGCTGTTCTTAACGCAGCTTAAGCTGTTTCCTCCTCGTTCTCATTTTAATTCTGATTACAGCTAATTAATAGTCTATGAAACCTAATTAACAGTCTTGATCAACATGTCAAATTTTATATCAAATATTGCATTTTCGATAATATATTGCATATGACTAATATCGTATGGAAAGGTGGATCAGTCTATGGATCGATCTTCACTCATTCTGGCATATACAATGTGTAGATTCCCATTAGCTCATGAAATTGTTACTTTGGTTGACAAGGTTCAAATATGGATTACAATTTCAGTTCTAAACCTACTGAATACAAGAAATTCTCTTATATAGCAGACAAAGACATCTTTATTTCCACGAAGATCTCGTACATTGATTATATATTTACATTATTCCTACTTTCCTCTCGTAAAGATATAATACCTACATAGGTACAAAGTGGTGAGATGAGTGGTGTAACGTTCCTGGGTTCGACGCTTTGAATTGGAATCATATAGGTATTTCAAAACCCTGGATGAGTAAAACAAGATATACATAGATTCTGTGACTTGTCGAAACCTATTGGTGTGGATATATCTATTCGGCACTTATGACACTAATTACCCGACCAAAGAACCAAGACTATAATACGATATTTTAGTAAGTAGACAAAAAGAAAATGGTGATATGTTGTCTCTAAAAACAACAAACAATACAATGAAGGACAGTAAAAGCAAATCTTCCTCAACAACATTAGCGTATACGAGTATTGAAAATGCGATGAATAAGCTTCAGCAGCCAACAAAATTTACCGACAGTAATTGCAACTTAATATATCAAGAATTTCTTCCCTGTATCCATTACCATTTGACATTGCATACGATAATATTAGACAAGCGTACGCCTGTACAAATTTAAACTCATTTCTCAATTTAATACAATTCCACGAGCAAAATTATATATGTATACATATATTTATACACATACAAACACGTTTGTTCATATATAAATGGATATAAATGATTGAGCTATAGTAATATACAGACTACTGAAACTACAACTAAAGTATTACTATAATATCTTTGAGCGGAGCGCAAAATAAATAAAAAACGGTTACACCGAAGCTCTCTTACCAAGCGTGTCAGTGCCATATACAATACAAATATTCATCCGGAAGTACATAAAATAAGATAAAGCATGATATACTTTTAATGTGCCAAACCAAATTCGTATTGTGCGTGATATTTATCTTATATACCAAAGAATACATGCATATAAAAATATATGCATTCATACATTCGTACATACATACATACATACATACATACATACATACATACATACATACATACATACATACATACATACATGCATACATAGAAATAGAAAGCGAGGGAAAATATAATGTGTATATGTGTGTATATAGGTATATGTATATAAATTTATTGCAGAAAATAAAATCGCCTCGTCCTCCCTTGTTCTCTACTACATTTCATTGTTTTATTGCATTTCATCTTGTTTAATTTAATTTTATTTTATTTCATCCACATCTTTCATCTTCCCGACTTTTCCCACTAACAAGCATTATTCTGTTTTCTTAGTATACATACGTGCAAATACACACACACATACACACACACACACACCACACACACACACAAGCAGCGTTATACACAAATTTATAGACAGATAGCGAGTGAGAAAGAGAGCCGGAGATACAGATTTGCTGACAACCCTCCCTGTTCTTGCTTAAACAGTGACTGAATCAAAATCGAAAGCAGTATGCAACCGGCACGATCATTCGCCTAAAATTATCTTGAATGGAGTTCGACGAATGGCACGCATATAGATATTCATTAATGGTTGTTTGTGTCTGTGTGGCTACTTGACATCTCAATGTAAATCTATGCAGACATTGAAGAAATAGTTTAAACATAAATACGCATCACTCTTTCTATATGCTGAACAGAAAAATAAACAATATGTTAATCCCACGTCAGTATTAAGTCGATTATAAACTAAAATACGTCAAATAAATGTATTTTATGGTGTTTCTTCCTTCTGTCATAAATCTCATGTAAAATGTCATCTAATGTCAGTAATACGTTACCAGTGTCATAGAACATGTACTGCACTTCTAGATTCTTCATAAACATCTTGCAGACACTGCAATTTTTTTCAGTACAAATAATCTCGGCATTGTGTGATACGCAATTACAAAATACAAAAGATACAGTCATACTTACACTCGAGTGTATAATATACATAAACGCACACAGAAACGCAAACACAAACACAAAGACACACAAACAAATACACATACACATACAGACACACATATATATAGCTATCTTTGCATGCTTCTAAATGCAAATACATAACGTATTTAATGCATAAGTGGTTATATGTATGGATATGTGTGTTTATATGTATATACATGTATATATACATATGTATATGCATATCATTATCATATATTATATGAAATTCGTTCTGCCTGTCTCTGTGTGTGTCTCCTAGGATCTCTGGTTTCATCCATCCGATTACGTTCAAATTTGATATAGAGATACCTATTTCTTTACTACCCACAAGGGACTAAACACAGAAAGAACAAACAAGGACGGATAAACGGATCAAATCGATTATATTGACCCCAGTGCGTAACTGGTACTTATTTAATCGACCCCGTTAGAATGAAAGGCAGAGTCAGCCTCGGCGGAATTTGAACTCAGAACTTAGCGGCAGACGAAATACGGCTACGCATTTCGCCAGGCGTGCTAACGTTTCTGCCTGCTCGCCGCCTTTTATATGATATTTATATTTGATATGTAGATACCGATGGTATCAGGGCGTGTATAATTCTTTTTAAAAATTACAAAAATCAATACCAAGTGAAAATGCGAACGATAAAGCGGTGGTAACGTGCATTTGTACTCGCAAGTATATCAGTCGAAATCCGTCTTTTGTTGGTGTCTCAAATTCAGGTTAAATCAGTGTTTCTCAAAGGAGAGGCCTAAGGGACGATCGGACAAGTTGTTTTCAGAAAATTTGGTTTAAATGTTTGCCAACTTAGTTCCGTCCATTGGACGAGGGGCGTGTTGCTCGTATATATATATATATATATAATTGCTTACCGTCCACATCATCCTTGTGAGTGGATTTGGTATGCGGAAACTGAAAGGAAACTGTTGTATATATAACTACGTGTGTGTGTGTGTGTATGTGTCTGAGTGTGTATTTGTGTCTGTGTCTGTCTTTCAACTCCGCTTGACAATTGATTTTGATGTTTAGGTAACCGTAACGTAGCAGTTCGTCATGTTAACTGAAACTAGAATTTATTGGAAGTAATCTAGAACAGATTGCAGAAATTGACAACAAAATTAAAGCATACTACTTCTAGAGAAAATTAGTGTACTGGTGAGATTGTTTAATTACCAGATTTTGTATTTACTATTATACACCAAATGCTGAAAATGTGTTTCTTCAGGTGAACTTTTATCAGCAGATGTGTGAGGTCCGTCTGAAGCTTTAGTGGATTCTATGTGCACCAGTTCTTAGGTCTTTGTCTGGGCAGTCATATTCTGGTACACCATCTAGAAAATAAGGGAGAATTGTGAGGCAAGTTTTCAGTACTTGTTAGGCAATTCTAGGCATTAAGGGTCATGCAGTTGAAACCTTTAGGAAACTGAATCTCGCGCCATAACGTTAACAATCCATAAGTTTGTGCAAAGAGACTTCGGAACATTGGTTCATTTTTTTTATTAGTGACAATTAATGTACCTAGCTAACTTATGATTCTTCGTATCCCTAGCATATAACATTCGGTATCTCACACTGATCACTATCGTATTATACGCAGGAAGTTTTTTTATACACCGGAATATACGGTTTCTCTCTAAACGTGCTGATTACTGCAGTTGACATGAAGCGCAGAATAACAAATTAATTTAATATTCGATATTCGCAAACTCATTGTACCGTTTTTAATTAATTGTAGCTTTCTATTCCTGTTCGGAAGTGACCTTTGTTTGCGAATCATTGAATAAATATTGTTTTCATATTTGTAATTTGAAATGATTCTTTTCTAAATAAAATTTCTATTTTTAAGTGCTTTGTTTAATTCCACAACAACGGTCATGCGAAACCTATGGCAAAACATGCAAGTGAGGTTATTGCTAAAACCTTATCGTCATTTTGAAACTCATTAAAAAGCGATACTTTTATTTATTGCAAAAGCAATTACGATCATCATGCGTTCACACACACACACACACACACACATACACATGCCCACACCCATGCACACACGTTTGGTCGCATATATATATATACACACATACGTTCGTATGCATATAAATATGTATATATATATATATATATATATATATATATATATATATATATATATATATATATATATATATGAGGATATTATTGTACTTTGATAATATCAGTGGGTCAGCATGCGTAAAAATCTATGACGGTAAAAAAAAAATATCAATTACTAATTAAGGTTCGAAACGTGTGGTTTGGTCATCTTCACTGCTATATCTTTCATGGTGGTCCTGCTTGTTAGTACTCTCAATTATTAACTCACACACACACACACACACATATATATATATATCACATATTTCACAAGCGGACGGTCCGTCAGAAGATATTTTTCGTAGATTTCTTTCTAATATTTCTGAGACTAAATTTTGCTTCATGTTTCTCTGTGAGCTAAAGCACGCTGAACAAAATTTTTAGCTGCATATCGTCCATTTTTACTTAGTGAAATACTAAAAAAATATACCCCTTAACGTTCAACAAAGTAAAGAGTAAAAAAGAATCATTTGATAATGTTTTAAAAACGAACAAATGATAAAACTGTTTCACGGTGGAATTGATTTTCTTATCAATTTGAGTTGTCACGAGGGATTGAAGTCTAAATAAGAAACTGATTATAAGATTTTTGAACTTCCGTAAAAAGAAACAATAATTACGGTTTGTATAGTATTGCAACAGAATTCAGATTAAGTTGCAGTCCGTTCCATAGTATTCGTAGTTGAGGATAAATATATTCATAATTTTGCCTGTTATTAACTTACATATTTATCTGAATGTATCTGTTGCAGCTCAATGAATAATGGATTCCTTACGTGTGTGAGTAGACATGCATTTTTATTAGGTGCAAATAACGTAGAGTTGAGGAAATTATACCGGAGAAGACATTACAAACACAGAAACAAATATAAGTATCCAGCATTTATAAGTGAAAACAAGCATCTGTGTTTCAATCTGTAATCTAATCGTGACCGAATGAAACTCTTGTGGTGATATATAAATGAAATAACACGTTGCTCTACACACCGCCATATATTACACATGTTCGAACACCATTCATAGTGTTTCTGTTATTAAGACAAAAGACAATGTCTCTAACAATCATTTCATAGCTGAACAGGAGTTTTAAAAAAATGAATCGGTGCTACATCATTAGCAAATCTATCTTAGTTAAATGAAATATATAATAAATAACATTTCTAGAAATATATATAAGTATATACAGATCATATATAAATAGCATGTAAAGCAAATACACAAATGTAATAAATATATACTGTAAAATACATCTGCTGTATATGATAGATTCTTAATTTGTGTTTCAAGATTCATACACACGCACCATACATGCTCATACATATATTTCCATACATCGGGATAGGGAACAGCTTCTTTTGTAACCTTCATAACGACTCCATGATGTTTATCTGCACGCTTATTTGGTATCGGCGGCAATTTTTGAAAAAAATGAATTCATCAAATACAATATAAAATTATTTTGGACACATGTGGTGACGTAAATGTATCATAGAAAATTTTGATTATATAATCATGACCCTAAATTGAACTGTCTAGCATTTTCAAATTTCTAGTTACAATTATTCTATATTCAATTAATATATACTCATTACCTATGAAATAAAATTGTGGTGCGAGCATACACACTCACACACATACATACATATATGTGTACACAGTCACTTATATGTATTAATCAGTATATGAATTCACAGAGTTAGTAACAATTTGGTAGAATTATTAATCGTTAGACCATTAAGACCAAATAATATCGATATATTTCGCACATCATGAAAAATCGCGGTGACGTATTATATTGTGTTTGTCCTAAATTTCTAAATCCTACATGCTTATGTACGAATTCCTTTAGATTCATAACCTGAAAGAGAAATTTGAACTATTGGAAGACTTAATTATTGTTAATTGTGAGAAACAAAATGTAGCTGGATGGTCCTGGTCAATTGCATATTGGTTTAGAAATAATGCTTAAGGAATGGAATAAAGATGGAATGTTCGATCGAGCTCATTGGCTTTCTCGGAAGCTTTAGAGGCATGTTCCGCATTTCATGCAATTTCTGGTTTATTTGTAGATTATGCCCGGAATTGCTTCTTTTATTTGAGATTGCCCTACATTCAGTTGCATATAAGTTACGCAATCGCGTATAAATTCTGTTCTTTTAACTAACTATCAATTTTGCGATATGTTTATCATCGGCGTCCCAAAAAGAATTAAGATTTCAGTAGATTCATAATGAACTTCTTGTTTTCGCTCTGCTTCTGAAATATACATTGTAGTTACTAATAACAAAAGTTACACATAACAAAAGAGTATTTAACATGAGCTACTTCAAAATTAATTACAGCTGTACCCATAAAAGAAAAAGCATTATTAGCACACGGGCTAAGGGAACTAACAAAAACTAGCAGCATGGAGTAAAGTGACATCACCTGACCATTTAGAAATATATGCAATAAAAAATTATCGCTATCTAAAAACTAAACACAACTCAACCTCCAAATAGATAGTGTAGAATAAAATTGTCGATTCACACCTGATGTTTAAACGATGTACAACGGTGAATCGAATATTTATTGGAACAATATTCAGGGAAATAAAGTATAGGAAAATGATTCAAACGGACAGCCGTAAAGATGCTAATCTTGATTAACGAGAATAATTCTCAATCTTTTCTAAATATAGCTTTATGCTCGGAAGTGTGTATGTATGTATCTATATATGTACCCATATCCACACCATATGCCACACACATATACGTACACACATGCACACACACACACTCACACACACTCAAATACACATGCTCTTTCTCTGACACACACACACATGCACACGTATATATCATACTTTCTCTCTCTCTCACTCTCTTTATATATTATATATATATATATATAATATATATATATATAATATATATATAAAACATTATTGGTGAATTGAAGAAATGGAGCTGAACGCAGATTGAACAGAAATCGTTTTATTTCATTCTACACGTGTTTCGAAAGGCACAAATTACCAAAATCCGATTGAATAATGGGACCATATTGTGTCTTTCTCTTCAGGAAGAAAAAAGGAAATCCGTTGGAAAAACAAAAACAGAACAGAGGCGGAGCAAAAAACAAATCGAACTGTGCTCCTAAGAGCCCATGTCGAAACACGTGTAGAATGAAATAAAACGATTTCTGTTCAATCTGCGTTCAGCTCCATTTCTTCAATTCACCAATAATGTTTTAATTTCAATTATCCGCACCAACGCACGGTTGCAACGCCAGATGGTTGTACCTCCAACCGTGCTGTTTACTGCTGTGATTTTTGCTACTAAGGTATCGGTTAAACTGTTGATTAATCTACTACAAGATTATTCATCTTTCTATTTCACATTATATATATATATATATATATATTATATATATATATATTATATATATATATGTAACTCACTCTTACATACAAGCGATTTGTATTTGTAGGAGAGTCTGTGCACCATAATTTACATTGCTATGTTTAGCATAGATTATATAGATACAAAGACATAAACGGCTATCTCATGAAATTCATTAGCTTACATCTGTTTCTGCTATACAATGCAGTTGAATCACAGCTCAGCGTTGAAGTAGCCTTTATCAGAGCCTCAAAATTGACATGCAATTTATTTCGGAAAATAATTACAGTTCTGTTTATATATAGAAAAAAGTATTATCCAAGAGAAAGTAAACGCAAATCGGGGCGATGAAAACCAAGGGATCCTCCCATAAATGGAATAAGATTAATTTTAAGATGTGAATAAAGTTGGGTTTATGAAGAGTTATAGAAAGTTTGCTTAGATCTAACAGTATAACAGTAAATGTACACACAAACATATATACACATATACATATATAATCCATACCAATAGCAGCACATGTACTGACAGATAACACATAAACACACACACACACACACACACACACACACACACACACACACACACACACACACAGACAATACACAGCTTTTAGGGTTTTGTAAAAACTCATGTAGTCGCTAGTGTCAGTGCTAAGTTGAGTCCTTGTTGGCAAGTCCTTCCGGCTCTCACTTCGGATCTCACGAGCTTTGCACTCTATATTGCACAAATAAGCTAGACGGATGCATTCTTTCCAGGGCAATACGGGTCCGTAAGATGAGTCCGGTGTGCACGTAGTTTCTGGAACTCTTGTTTATTTTCATCGAAGCAGATCTTGTGTTTTCGTAAAGAAACCGAATACCTCCTCCAAGGTTTCCTATGATAGCTGTTTACATGTGTTCCCGGAGCACTTCAGTGGGAAGTGGGGCGGTTGTGGGGAAACTGGTCTCTTCGAACTTTAACTGGATGTTTTCCCGGAAAATAGTTTTCAGTTCACATGACAGCAGTATCTCACCTTTTGACGCCACTTCCCCCACATTTGTGCTCCATTACTCTCGGCCCTGTGTTTGAAGTCGGTTAACGAAAATAAACTCCCTCTATCAAGCTACACATCAACAAGAATACCACCCAACAACACCGTTAATGAGGAGACTGAACTAAAGACAGTTCACTTATCTAAAATGCATAATCTCATCCGATGCCAAAATCGGCAAAGAAGTTATAAATGAATAGCTAAGTTAAACAGTATATTCGGGAGATGTTAGGAAACAGTCTTGACTATTAAACATTTCAAGAAAGGGAATAAGGTTAGTGTATACAGAGCTGTCGTTCGGACCACCCACTTGCAGCCTCAGAGTCGTGGGTCGTCCTTTTGGCACTCCCTGTAGCCTTTATAGGGGTGAGACTTCGAATTATTTTCTACAACAACTAAGATTCCTTGGGTGACACCATCAATAATGCCTCCGAAAAGTCCTCAGCATCCACTGGACCTGTAGATCAGATGATGTTCACCAGCATTAAAGCATCTCTGGAGAAGACACAGCAAAACTGGGCAGGAGACATTGCTAAGATGGGGTATCATTGATTTCTGAAAATCACTCTATATGACGAGAACGTCTTTGGTAACCGTAAATGAGAAAAACCAAATAAGAGGAACCTTCGACACTCAAAACTTTTATATGTTGTCTGTATAATCCTTTCTAGTAAATACTCATGGTCTGCAATTTTGTGGGAAAGGAGGAACTGATTACATCAACTCCAATGCTTCACTGGTACTTAATTAATCGACCCAGAAAGGATGAAAGGCAAAGTCGACCTCGGCAGTATTTGAAATCAGAACGTACTGATTGACAAAATGCTGCTAAGTATTCTGCCTGGCTTACTTAACGATTCTACAGGCTCGCCGCTTTATATTTGTATAATGATGCATCATACTCTCTAATCATCACACTTCGGCAATGTTGTGACATAAACAGGTTGCTTACCACGATGGCATTATGATTATAAGTCTACATAACATTTAACAATGTATTGTGAACGTATCCAGGGTATATTATATGTGCGTGTTATAAATGCGTATATATATATATATATATTTGTACATGAAAATTAAAATATACTTCGTACAGAAACTTGTTTAAATGAACCACATTAAGTGTAGGGAAATTCTAAATGAAAGTTTGTATTGTGATAAGTATGTAAGAACCTACGTTGGAGATTTTACCGTTATATTTCTTGGCGTATGGACTATGTTGTACATTGATTAGTAATAAACTATACTCATATATTCCTGCTGGGAAACAAAAATTGACCATAACAGAAATTGGCGTACTTTGAACACAGGGTGTGTGTATGTGTACGTGTATATATATATATATACATATACAAACATACATACATATGTATGTGTGTGTATGTGCGTGTGTACGTGTATGTATATATGATGTACTATATCTATATGTATCATCAATGATTTATTACCTTTCACCAATATTATTTGAATGCAGCATTTTGCAAACACACATATGTACGAAGATCACTACGTAGACAGAAGTGCGTGTGCTTCCGTGTGCGCATGTGTTCGTGTGTAAACACACACACATACAAAGACAGAGTTACATACATTTAGACAAACACTTATATAGACGTATTCACACAAATTCATACGTATAATAAATATACATATACTTTCACATATGCCCGTATATAGATAGATATGCATTTATATATAACCTATTTATATACATATGCATATACATATATATATACGTATATATATATATATATTCATATGAGACAGGGAGTGAATGAGAAAAAGGAGAAAGAAAGAGAAAGTATGAAGGAGGTGAGAGTTAAAGTGAGATAGAAAACCGATGGTCTTCTTCGTGGACATGGTCTTCTAATTTTCACTTCCAAATTATTAATCAACTGGAGGTGACAACATAATTCTCTTGTGCAGTGGGGTGGAAATCAGCACCAAGTAAATCAAACAATAAATATTTGTCTAAACATTTCATTAACCAAACATATACACATCTAGAAGAATATCGACTCATTAGATCTGTAGTATCAAATTGAAATTTAATATTGCCAGATATATTTCAACTGCCTTCGAGTTTCTACCCTAACAGGACCCATTGTGTGTCACTAAAAGACAACTGGAACACAGCAATCGGGATGCCAATGAGCTTGAAGAAGTGAACCGTGTTCCTTCAAGTGTTACCGGTAATATCTCTCCGAATAGACAAGTCCTTACTTTTAAGCGTGCAAAACAATTATCAGAGTCGGCTTTTCAGAGCCCTAATTAGACAAAGTCATCTTACCCATCAAAGAAAGCGAAATGTCAATACTTGTTTGACGAGCCCATTGACAAGGTATGTCACGCAATCTCACTGTGTATTGAAGCCAGTTGCTGTGGTTTGCAACTAGCTCGTTGCTATAATGATCTCAAGGTAGCAGAACGGCGCGGAGCCTGTAAATGTATACGCAGAGAAGAAGAAGCAATTTGAAGGTGGCTGTGCTTGACAAGGCGCGCAGGCAAAAAATAATTAAGTCCTATTCTGACTATGAAATTCTTGCTGATGATGCAGAATACTTAATCACTGCTGAATTCTTTTTTTTCACTGTTGCTTTATTCTGGCTTGGCGTATTGATTGAAGATATGCTATGTATTTGAGTTTTATAATAATACATCATCAGTTTCTACTGAAGATTTATTTAGTTAGCAATGGTGAAACTTCGAGATATAGAGATACCTGATCATTTTTTACTTTTTCCCAATAGTCTTGCCTGCATGCATTCAACGTGCAATAAATGAGAATGTATTTTTCGTGGTTTGGGGATTTGATACCTCCTTTCAGCATGCAAGAAACCACGTTGTGGTTCTCCTCTTAGTGTGTAATTTATACACACTTATACATATATAAAAATGTTTTATGGTCTACGGAGAAGTTTTACGCATGCTGGTCACTGGTAAATTATTTTCAAAGATTTCCCGCATTTATATATGTATATATATATATAATATATATATATATACATATACAAACATACATACATATGTATGTGTGTGTATGTGCGTGTGTACGTGTATGTATATATGATGTACTATATCTATATGTATCATCAATGATTTATTACCTTTCACCAATATTATTTGAATGCAGCATTTTGCAAACACACATATGTACGAAGATCACTACGTAGACAGAAGTGCGTGTGCTTCCGTGTGCGCATGTGTTCGTGTGTAAACACACACACATACAAAGGCACAGTTACATACATTTAGACAAACACTTATATAGACGTATTCACACAAATTCATACGTATAATAAATATACATATACTTTCACATATGCCCGTATATAGATAGATATGCATTTATATATAATCTATTTATATACATATGCATATACATATATATATATACGTATATATATATATTCATATGAGACAGGGAGTGAATGAGAAAAAGGAGAAAGAAAGAGAAAGTATGAAGGAGGTGAGAGTTAAAGTGAGATAGAAAACCGATGGTCTTCTTCGTGGACATGGTCTTCTAATTTTCACTTCCAAATTATTAATCAACTGGAGGTGACAACATAATTCTCTTGTGCAGTGGGGTAGAAATCAGCACCAAGTAAATCAAACAATAAATATTTGTCTAAACATTTCATTAACAAAACATATACACATCTAGAAGAATATCGACTCATTAGATCTGTAGTATCAAATTGAAATTTAATATTGCCAGATATATTTCAACTGCCTTCGAGTTTCTACCCTAACAGGACCGATTGTGTGTCACTAAAAGACAACTGGAACACAGCAATCGGGATGCCAATGAGCTTGAAGAAGTGAACCGTGTTCCTTCAAGTGTTACCGGTAATATCTCTCCGAATAGACAAGTCCTTACTTTTAAGCGTGCAAAACAATTATCAGAGTCGGCTTTTCAGAGCCCTAATTAGACAAAGTCATCTTACCCATCAAAGAAAGCGAAATGTCAATACTTGTTTGACGAGCCCATTGACAAGGTATGTCACGCAATCTCATTGTGTATTGAAGCCAGTTGCTGTGGTTTGCAACTAGCTCGTTGCTATAATGATCTCAAGGTAGCAGAACGGCGCGGAGCCTGTAAATGTATACGCAGAGAAGATGAAGCAATTTGAAGGTGGCTGTGCTTGACAAGGCGCGCAGGCAAAAAATAATTAAGTCCTATTCTGACTATGAAATTCTTGCTGATGATGCAGAATACTTAATCACTGCTGAATTCTTTTTTTTCACTGTTGCTTTATTCTGGCTTGGCGTATTGATTGAAGATATGCTATGTATTTGAGTTTTATAATAATACATCATCAGTTTCTACTGAAGATTTATTTAGTTAGCAATGGTGAAACTTCGAGATATAGAGATACCTGATCATTTTTTACTTTTTCCCAATAGTCTTGCCTGCATGCATTCAACGTGCAATAAATGAGAATGTATTTTTCGTGGTTTGGGGATTTGATACCTCCTTTCAGCATGCAAGGAAACCACGTTGTGGTTCTCCTCTTAGTGTGTAAATTATACACACTTATACATATATAAAAATGTTTTATGGTCTACGGAGAAGTTTTACGCATGCTGGTCACTGGTAAATTGTTATTTTCAAAGATTTCCCGCATTTATATATGTATATATATATATATATATATATATATATATATATCCATATCCAACACGTAAATACTGAACAGTATACATAAAGGATAATATCCTTTTAAGTGCAGAAAATTTCATATATAGTGTCCAGTGTTTACGTGTTGAAAACAAATTCATCTTTTTATTTGATCTACAATACATTTCAACGCTTCAAAAACAAACTTATGCGCATTTACATATAACACAATCTGGATCACTTTATAACTTCTAAAATTGCAGCAAAAATTTCCGGCTGGCAGTTTGGCTTAAAGTGTAGGGCTCTCCAACTGGATAGGCGAGTGGCGTGAGTTCGATCCCCGTGGCTGGCAGCCGGCAAATGTTTCTGCTCTTAAAATGATTTTATCATTTACATTTATTGTTGAGTGTTGGAAAAAAATAATTTTTCTACTTGTCCTACAATATATTTCATTCCTTCAAAAACTTACTTATGTTTGTCTACATGTTACGTAACACACACACATATATATATATATATATATATGTATATGTACATATGTATATGTGTGTGAAAGACTGTGACAGAGTGTGTGTGTGTGTGTGTATTTGTGTGCCTGTGTTATCCACAGTGTTCTGCCGTCATGCCCTGTATTTTTGGTAAATCCTTTATGCTTAAGCGATGCATTTTATGCTCTATTAAATCCTAACTAGCATTATATTTTCTCTGTTTTAAATATCGACCGTACTGTGATTAGAGGAATTTATAAATGCTTTACGCAAAGAGGCGCAATGATTATTTGGACGGAAGTTGCGATAACATTTAAATTTCAGTTATTTAAAAAAACTCTATCTCCTTCGAAGTACGTTCTTTTGATTTCGTAGCACTCAACCCATTTGTGAAGGTCACATAGAAAAGTCCTCTTGAATGAAGGTGTCCTGGACCCCTGTCGCAGACTCCTTCATCACAATATCTACAAATGGACTTCCACTGTGGTTATCTTTCAGCAGGGAGGAATAATCGAAATCACAGGCGGCAAGATCTGGTCTGAAGGTTGCTTCCATTGGGCACTCTGTCTTTTGGTTGGTGGGTCATAGCAGCAGATTTGATCTGAAAACCTTGGGCATGAACTTTACACATATTTCGCTCATGTTCAGGTCTTCATATATAATTATGTGCAGAGTTTTCACACCAACTCCAAAATATAATCTTATTGATTTTATAACCGCACAACGATTTTCATCCAGAAAATTACAAATATTCTCAACTGGTTTTGATGTTCTGACGTTGTTCACCCTCCCACACATCACATCACGCCTCACCTCTTCTCTACCGTTCCATAATCATTGTGGTACATTTCATGTTTTTGTAGATGTTTAGTACAACTCTTTATTGTATAGAGAGCTACCAAATCTACACATTTTAACGGTATTCTGCAAACAAGTCAGCTGGTATGAAATGTATGTCAAACTTGAATGAAGATTATTGGCAGGTAAGCTTAGTAGATGTATATTTATCATTTACTAAAATAACAATAATCTAGGACACATAACTTCTCCTCTTAAAAATGTTTAATAATTTCTGGAATGCACCTCTTGATAGAAGAAATCTATTTATTCCTAAGTGTAGACTAATAATAAACTATATAATTTCATCCTTGAGAGAACAGTTTAGAAGAACAGTTTAATTTTCTACTCATATTTGATGTGATGAATTTAATGGCAAAAGAATGTTCTTGGTTACACATAGTCAATGAATGTTTACTTTTCGACTGCGAAAAATAATCAGTATTTTCAGAAAGTATACATATGTTGTCATGCTATTCAAAATGCCCCAATGAATAATAATATTGAAAATAATTTGAACTTTTTGTGCGCAACTTGGAACTAGTTAACGTGATTAACGCTTAAATTCTTGTTTGTCATTCTAGCAATTTATTTTTAACGACAATCAATTCCAAATATATTATTGATATTCATTATCCTATGAAGGATAAACAATTATCTCACTGCGCAAGGATTCAACACCGAATGCACTGTAACGAGGATATGGTGCCCAGTCTCTCTAATACTTTCATTAAATAATTACCTCTGGCTGCCCAGATGTAAAGAACAGATCTTACTTATTTCTATTGACCACTTATATTTCAGCTAATTGTATCATTTCCAGAGAGAGACATCGCAAAGTCTGGCACACTTAAGAATTAAACTTCAGTACGTAAAACCTTATACTGCATCCTGTTTGACAGAGCGTTACTGTTCCAAAAATATTATTATATTGGTAGTGAGAAAACGGAGTTTCATATAATTTTGTAGGATAAATTGTTTTCTCTTGAAAATTACTTTTAAAAGAGACTAATAATTACAAATTATAATTTCAATTAATTAATGTGAGAATACACATGTGCCTGTGAGCATGTGTGTGTCTGTGTGCGTGCGCCTGCGTGGGTACAAACATGCAAGCTGGGATGATTGTGTGTCTTAGCTCATCGTCTGTTGCAACATAACCTGTTTTGACTTTTGATGCTACAAGTTCGGTTAAAACATAAGTGATAAAACGGAATGCTGCAATGTTAATTTTAACATGATAAAATGTCATCCGGTTTTTATGGTATCACTTTGTTAGCGCTTATTAAATTTCTAATTAAGACAAATTAACGCGATACGCTACACATTTTAAAAACATCATCTATCCGTTTTTTTAAAAATATTCTACATTGAATACGCTTCTATTATGAAAGACAATATCGCAATTTTTTTCATTATATTTGCATTTATTGCTGCTTTATTTTACACACCTCTGTCAAAAACAAATAAGCCAATCGTTAAACATTATTTTCTTTCAATAAGGCGGCGAGCTGGCACAATGGTTAGCACGCCAGGCGTAATGCTTAGCGTCATTTCGTCTGCCGCTACGTTCTGAGTTCAAATTCCACCAGGTCGACTTTTCTTCTCATATTTTCGGGATTGATAAATTAAGTACCAGTGGAACCACGGGTGATTGTAATCGAAACGTCTCTTACCCCAACTTTCAGCTCTCGTGCCTTTGGTAGAAACGATTATTTTCTTTTAGTAAGGCGGTGAGCAAGTAGAATAATTAATACGCACGACATGACGATTGGTGAGATTTCATCCGTCTTTACGATGTGAGTTCAAATTGCACAGAGGTCGACTTTGACTTTTATCATTTCGGAGTCGATGAAAAAAGTACAAGTTGAACCCCGGAGTAGATGTAATCGGATATCCCTTTCCCCAAAAATTACAGGCTTTGTGCCTAAAATAGATGGATTTTCTTTTTCTTTTTATGCCTTATTTACATATCCCAGTGCATATTGAAACGAATTTTTTATTTTGCCTCTACAGAAAACAGTTGAAGGAAAAGTCAGCACTGGCTACATCTGCAAACCAAAATATATGTAGATATTGAAACTGAACAAATATTGTTTATAAGGGGCATATTGACAAGGCAATATTGCATTGAATATGCAGTATTTCAAATTTAGCCTAACGGCAGAAAATGCTCCGTTACTTGTCACAGACACCATTTTAAACATCGGTTACTAACAATCAATGCCATCGCCCCATGACCTGAAAAATTCACATCTATTGCAATAGACAATCGATTGATTCAGTCGAGGTCGAGTTGACTTCCTTAATTTCGAGCCATCATTGATGTGGATATGAAAATTATTCGTTTGTACAGACTTTATTTTAATTCATAAAAAATTGTATTTAATATATTGGAATTGGTAAACTGCGGTGAGCTGGCAGAACAGTTAGTGCGCCGGGCAAAATGCTTTGCAGCATTTCTTTCATCTTTCCTTTCTGAGTTCAAATTACCCTGAGGTAGTATTTTCATTTCATCATTTCCGACCGTATGCTAAAATTTGAAATCGATTTGTAATTATTAAAGAACAAAATAAGGTCAAAGGAAAATAAACGCCGGTCAGGTCTACATTCCGCATGTAAGGATATAGAGCCAAAGAGATTAAATTAAATGTCCTAATATTTAGTCACTGAATCTCATTTTGTTCCTTAATAACAATGATTTTTCTGTGTCATGCCACAAAAAGGAAACGAATGGAAAATCATTTCAGTGCAATACTGTCTGAGTCACCTGTGCAGTATTCTTCGAAAGTTATTAATTCTTTGTTACACATTATGAAATGATTTGTTTGATCAAGTGGTGTCAATGAAATTTTATATATCTATGTCTAATCTGTCTGCAATGCCTTTATGGTGTGACGTCTTTGACAATCATATTTGCATTTTTCTCAGCGAAATAAACATTCTAATTGACATTAATAAAATTGAATCACGTGGTCTATTTTCAGCATAATCATTGTTCTATTACAATAACTTATATTTCTAACGGCAAAATATAGTCGAATACATTTAATCCCCTATATGTCTTTGCTAGCAGAAACGTATGGATCCCATAATTGAGAAAATATTTAGGCATTACGGAACCAAACATCTGTAAATTCTGAGTTTTCAAACGAATTGATCTGCAAAATTAGAATACGTACCAGTTTCACATGCGATCTTGTCGATAATTTACGTGTGTTATTCGAATAAAGAAAAAGTGACATCGACTAAATTGATTAAAATACGTTACTGGTATATATGTTATCAAAGCTATTTTATCAAAACGAGAGTTGGATAAATAGGTTTTTATCTCAGATATCAAAGACCTTAAGTATTATAACATATAACTAATAAATAGTTCTGTGCTCAAGTCTACTACCACAGGAAATATAGTGATGTATTTCAATAACGGCTAAGCGTATCTTTTAGAGATATGTATATATCGAGCCTTAAATTTAGGGTAATATTTTTGAGCATTACTTTAATTTGCCTGTTCCTAAAGTACGTGTGATCTGAATGGAGATGTATTACTGAACCATCTTGAAACTGTGTGGACAAAACAGAAGTTTGAACTACAGATACAACAGTTGGAAAAAAATACAAATTGAGCAAATGAAGAATCAACATTTGTAATAGAGTGGAACAATCTTTTACTAATGCAATATGATGAAATACAAAACTCACAACGGCATCATATAAATGTAGGCTGAAGTAAACCGGCATGAATACTGAGAAACATTCTATTCAACTCTCTGTTTAAGATGTCAATATGCCAGAATCCACTTGTAGTGAATAGAATTCAAGAATTAGTATTGTCATATATTCCCAAGAAGGCAACAGTTTACAAATACCATGATGGACAAAATCGTGACATTTGTTGTGAATTCCTTTAATATATGTATATTTATATGTATATCCTTCGTTCAAATTAATATTATATATCAGGTAATTTCTTGCTTCCGAACCACATGGCTCCGGTTTGAGTCCCACTGCGTGGCACCATTAGCAAGTGTCTTCTTAAACACTTAACTTAAACGTAAGTGGGTTATAAAAATTCAGAAGTCTAATCAAAAGATACGGAACACATTTCACATTGACACCTCGCATTTTGCGTAGAACTCTAATCTACAAAGCGCTAATTTTTAAAGAAAAAAGATTCAAAGGGGAGTAAAAGAACATTGAAAAACAAGGACAGCAGCGGAGAAAGTAGCTGAAACAGCAACAGCTACAGGGGCAGCAGCACTATCTTCAGTGGAAGATGGTGGATACTCCACGCAGCAATAACACTGGATGCGGAAAAATCAGCTGGTGATAGTACAGTAAACATGACAACAACAACACCAAATGAAAAAGACACCAACCTAACAGATTTAACCCTTCTCAAGTCCCACTCTGAAACCGGCAATGCAAAGAAGAGTAGAGAGAAGTCTTTAAAAGGGGAAAAAGGAAAAAGGAAGCAACTCCGGTACCTTCCCACAACACAGAAATGTCTACACAACCATCATACCACGACACATGTATTACCAACAACGCCGATACCACTGCCAGGACCACACACAAAACAAAAGCGACCAACCAGAGGCTTGCAAAATTTCACGGCAATAAACACAGATAATACATATGCAATCACACAGACAGCAATTCAAGCATTCTTTTCTTGCGCACTACCCAACGTACGCCTATACATACGGATCCTCAGAATTTCGAACATTACTTACATTAAATTAAAAGTGAACTATCCCAACGCGTTAGGCATTAAAAAACAAACGTAAACACAAAGCTATATAGAAATCTGATCGTGGGAACAGCGACAGCCAGAAAATGATGACAAATAAAGCACTCACACTCCCTCAGCCAAAACCGTAAGTTTTCCCCTTTCTCCAGTTTTCATCCATCATGGTTTTGCTCAAGTTAGGCAGTTTAAATGTACGTGGCCTGAGATCGCATTGGGTGCAGGGACGCTTTTCCAATGACCTCAGGGCACTGAATTTGGACGTCATAGTCAAAAGCGAAACCAGACTGACTGGGCCACAAGCTTTCATCTACGCGTCTCCTTGCCAGGCAAGACGGAATGGGTCACTGTTCCAGAAAGGTCTGGTCTCTGTCTAGTGACTTTTGCAAAAGAGGTTGTATGGTTGTCGCTTGTGAAAGGTTTGAGAACAGGGTCTTTTCACTCCAGCAGTGATCTCACTAACTATTTCAGGTTCCACTTGAAAGAAAGTGAGACTGGAAAGGGAGGTGTTGCCTTCCTGTAAATTTGCGGAAAGGGGTAAATGTTGCAAGAATGTTTGAGTGAATGTGCCTGATTGAGCATTAATTTCTTGGGGATTGTGCCCTAGCTATTAGGTTGTTTTGTTGCTTGTGGTGTTTCCGCCACCAACCCAGCAAACCTACTACTTTTCGAAACCACTGTTGTTTCATTAATTTGTATGTTAATTTTATTTACACGCTTTTATGAATGACCTCCACCCTTTTTTGTCCTGTATCGTCCCTCTCTGTGAAGCCCTTAGTGGCTAATAAAGAAAATATTTTTTTGCCGAACAACTACACAAAATATTTGTTAATAATGCACAAATGTCTGTGTACACATAAGCTCAGTCCCATCATTAATTCGACATTACCTGTAGAGGGACACCATGTGCCACATGCCATGTAATGACCACAGAGCAACATCAAGTGAAGTGCTTTGATCAAGAACAGAAGGCAACGACCGGTCTGAGAATCGAACACACGACCTCGCAATCATAATTACAGCACATTAATCGCTAAAACATACATACTTACATACATACATACAAGCACACACTTGCCCACACACATATATGCTTACACATGCATTCATAGAAACCCGTACACACAGAAGTGACACAAATATATGCGATCCTGTGTGTAAGTGTATGTCTATGTGTATGTATTATATTTAGTCGAAATAATCGATCCCTCCGTCTCATCTTTATGTTCTTAGATTTATTCTTTCCTTTCAACAACTCAAATGTAATACTTTTTTAAGAGACCGGACGGTGATATCGTACTTATCGGTTTTCATCGATCGGGTTTGTTTGTGCGATATTGATTATAGTTAACACTCTACAAATAACAATATCCTCTGTATACGGCGTCTTCATATATGCATTAATGTGTTTCTTTTCGTACCCATAGAAAAATGTCTGACGAAGGTTTAAAAATAAATATGAACTAAGATCTCAATTCTATTGTTCAGTGTTATTAACATGCTTAATCTCATTCATGGCGATTGAAATAATGCAAATATATTAATAAAATGTAAGCGAAAAAATAATTCACAATACGTGTGTTGGTAAATATCAGTTTCAAATGGATATACAGTGTAACACATATGTTGTATAGCTGTTTCTAAATGTAATATTTGGTGTAAATCTGATAAAAAGAAACAGGACAGCTGTTGAAGTGTTTGCCCGGATTGATAATCCCTCACTGTTAGTTCTGTATGTGTGTGTGGGGTATATATATATATATATATAATATATATATATATATTATATATATATATAAATATATATTACGGAGATGTATTTTCATAGCAAGTGACCTGATCTCAGATCGTGTGCTGGAACGAAAACAATTCCAGCGTTGTAGGTGTTTATAAGCCATTTAATTTGTCAAAATATTTTCGTCGCTTTGAGACCGCGACCTGTTCACTGACAAAAGTCCGTGCTGCAAACATGTCGCGGTCTCAAAGCGACGAAAATATCTTGATAAATTAAATTTAAATGTTGAAGTGAATCTAATGGCTTTTGTGTGTTTCTCGAATGGCTTATAAACACCTTCCACGTTGCAATTGTTATATATACATACATATATATTTACATACATATATACATACATATATACATACATGTATACAAGCATACATATAGCTAATACTGAGGGATTATCAATCCAGGCAAAATGCTTCATAAGCTGTCTGTCGGCACACCAGGCTAACAATAATGTTTACATAAGGGAAGAGCTCCAAGCATTCATATGGCACGGTACAAGGTAATGATTCATCATAATTCCGTATTGTAAATCCTTGGTTGGGTTCCAGACAAACTAGTTTTACTCAGGGTATATGTAAGACAAGGAATGCATAATGGTCATTACATGCTTCTCCTTTATTGGAGCAAATTTGGCTTACAGTTGTTTCCAGTAGCCATTATAGGTACATTCTTGATATGTTTACTCAATTGGTCTATTCATCAATTGAAAAAAATTGAGCGACCTAAAAAAAAATCAATGCTGCTTTAGTCAGACCCATTTTAAAACAGAACATCAACAGAGTGGTACGTTTATGGGGGAGGGAAGCAAAGATTCAAAAGGGTAAGTAGTATAGAGAAAAAGTGGAAGCCAGGTTACAACGGGGTAATATGGAGGAGGGAAAGGAAAGAGGACCTGACCACTTAATAGAAGGATGGAAAAAAGATGACTAAAATTTGGGAGAAGAATATCGTAAAATATTAGTTTTTATAGTCAGGTGAAACACACAGGTCGTGGGTGAGAATGTACATATTAAATAAAATAAGATAACAAGGCCAAGGCAATGTGTTATTTCCGAGACTTTTATAAAAAGAAAGGTGGCTTCCAGGGAAATAAATGATATCCCATCCTCAGAGATGATTTAAAGTTCATTTTATAAGAAGTTATTTTGGAAATAGAGAGATATGCCAAAAATTAGAAGTAATGCAGAAAGTAAAAGGAAAATATGAAAATAAATGCATTTGTATTTGAATTTTCATATCTTCTTTAATACTTTCTGCATTAGATCTAAGTTCATGTATATATCTCCCTTTCTAAAACAAGTACTTATAAAAAAAATGAACTCCAATTCCCTCTATTGAAGCTCTTTTAACTCGTCTCTGATGATGGGATACCATTTATTTCCCTGAAACAGCTGTAAAACCACCTCTCTATAAATGTCCTAGAAATATCACATTGCTATGACTTTGTTATCTTATTTCACTTAATATAATAATAATGATAATAATAATAATAATAATAATAATAATAATAGTAATAATAATAATAATAACAACAACAACAACAACAATAATAATAATTGTTTATTATTAACATATTTTATTACACATATATGTGTGTGTGTACATATATGTATGTATAAGTATATATATATATATATATATATATATATATGTGTGTGTGTGTTTATCTATCCATTCATCTATCTATCTGTCTGTCCGTCCTACTGTCTGTCTGTCTCTCTCTCTTTCTCTCTCTCTCTCTCTCTCTCTCTCTATATATATATATATATATATATATATATATGCATATGCAAATGTGGGTGTTTACAGTGTGGGCTGGAGATATTGTGAGGAAAGTGACAACATTCTAGCTGAAATATTGAATACATCTTGGAAGTGTGTAGTATAACATCCCTTGTAATTGCTTATTAGAATCTCACAATTTAATCAACGGAATTCACCACAGGGAACGTCATTTGAATTGGATGTAAACTTACTCTGCACGTTTATGATAACTAATTACTTTTCGAAATTTTCGTAGAGATTTTGTTAAGATAAATTTCATATTTCAAATATCAAAATAATTGCAAACACGCACATTCAGCTGAAGACGCAGAAGATTAGCTGATATAAATATCTATTTTTGCTTTTCCTTCAAATCCCTGTAAAATATGTCGGAAATGACAAAGCATTGATTTATATTAAGAATCAGTATATTCAGTTCAAAATATATTGAATTGCTCTAACATCTACAACAAGCGAAAGAAAAATCATTACTGCCATCTCCATTGAAATACCTAAATCCTGGTTTAATGGCAAACAAATATTCAGAAGCACGTTTCCCTTTTCAATTGTGCTTTGACTGATGTAAATAGTCGAAAAACAAAAACTAAAAAAACGCAACTACGAATTTATAACAGATTTATCGGACATAAAATGTCATTGCTCTCCATCACCTACATTTAGCTGTTGCTAAGCAACTGTACCAGTTTGCTTATCTTATGACAGCCAATAATGTTTCTTTTTTTAAATACATATGTACACAGCGATGTGTGTGTGTGCATGTGTGTGCTACCCTATCAATTTAACGTTACTGAGAACTTCATCCTATAATGTAGCAAGTATATCTGTTTATACAGGTCACATCAAAAATTCTACAAATTTTATAAAAGTGATCTTCATAAAATCAGGAATTTTAGGTTGCTAATTGCTCTTCGTTCTGGAAACAGTTATGAGTTCTTCCGCCATATTTCGTAAGATATTTCAGATATTTTTTTTTTATGAGCACAGCATAGTTAATTCTTTAGTATGAGATTTGTGTGCTCCAATGAAATATATATTTTTTTTCCACGTTGAAACATTAAAATTAAATGTTGAAAAAATCGTTCCTAGCAATGTATTTTTCTCTTAATCTGCTTCAGTAGCAGTTTATTATAAAGATGTCATCAGGAGAATAAACTAGTTTATCCTAAAAATAAGGAAAACTGTCTTGCTTATATAATGCTGAAGGATCTAGGATGGGACATTAGATGATTTAATTTATGAATACGTTTCAGCGAATAACATTCCATTTGACTACAGGCCTTAAATTCACAAAGGCCTCTGGCACCAACAATGTTATTTAGACTGATAAAAAAGAAGAAATATATGCCATATTTACGTCTATACTTGTGACTACCAGGAGTAAGATGAAAGTAACTTGTGCTCATTACGTCCTACAGGCTCTTTCAGAGAGATAGAAAGAGAGAGAGGGGGGGCAGAAAAAGAGAGAGAGCGAAAGAGAGAGACATACAGACAGATTACTGGAGAAGCGAAGAATAGTAGGAAGAAGAGAAAGCATGAAATATTGCTTCAGAATTTTGAAGCGCCAGCAATTCCGAGGGAAGAGGTGAGTTGATTAGATGGACCTGAGTGCTCAACTGGTACTTCGAAAGGATGAAATCCAATGTCCACCTCGGCCGAATTTTAATTCAGAACGAAAAGATGGACGGAATGTCGCTAAATATGTTCCATGCGTGCTAACGATTCTCGCAGGTCGCGGCCCTGAATGCATCAAATATGAAAATATTATAACTATAAATCTGATTGACAAATCATTAAGTACATATATCCACCAGTCTGTCTCTGATTCATTTGCATAGTACCTGTTTCCGTTGGAGATCTCATTTTTACTTCCCATGTTTGTCCGGTAGCACAACTTTGTTCTTACTTCAAGAATGCTGGGACGAATATGATGCCAACATCTGTTTGTGCGAATCTACACCCTCCAATTATAAATTGAATACGTACATTAGTACTAAGGCAAGGATGGTACAGAACCTTTTGGTTCTTATTAACAAAAACCATGACGTTTTCATTTAATTTGTCCACTAATTTACTCAGCCATGAACCATCTCTAGATGGCTCTCATACCCGTCCATCTAACTACAGTTTGTGAGAAGACGACACATATTTTTGTAAACATGTGGCTTCTTTCCTTTTATATGTAAGATTTAAGATGACATGAACATGACGGGGATTTGATGTCTAGCTAGCGTTGCACGCATGAGATTCATTTAGGGATACAAATAACAACGAGTAAGCAAACCCGGTTGGATCTGAGCTCAGAAGGTAAAGTCGTAAATTCTTATTTCTTTATTGCACAGAAGGGGCTAAACATAGACGGGACAAACGAAGACAGACAAAGGGATTAAGTCCGTTACATCACTCCCAGTGCGTAACTGGTACTTAATTCATCGTCCCCGAAACGATGAAAGGCAAAGTCAACCACGGTGGAATTTGAACTCAGAGCGTAGCAGCAGACGACATACAGCTAAGCATTTCGCCCGGCGTGCTAACGTTTCTGCCAGCTCGCCTAAAGTCGTAAATTCTGCTAAACATTTTGTCGAACACACTAACGCTTCTGTCAGTTCATCACCTTGTCACTATTGAAGACAGTGCAACTAATTGACAAACACCGAGGAGAGGAAAAGGAATACTAATGAAATATTTTCATTATATGCAATATGGAAAAGAAAATATTTTTAAGTATATCTCTGGTCTCACATCACTGACCTATGAGTAAACATTATATTCTATATATTATAACTACAAATATCAACACTCTGTCTATCAAATCCTCTCTATCATACATTAAAATAGAAACAACTTGGCACAGCATAAACCTAGATAACAAGAAGTACACTTGATGGTCTCACATTTGATTATACGTCTCCGTTTGTGCTGACAAATGGTTTAAAGCAAAAACAAAAATTAATGCCGCTTCTATTGCTTGGAATTTCCATTGTCACAACTTGATAACATTTCATCATTATAACCGTAACGGCCATCATCAAACACATCTCCACGCAATTACTATTGGCATCACTATGACTACTGCCGGCTCATTATTATCAGATATAGCAACTATCGAGATCATTCTCACTGTAACAACCAACGCCACCGTCGGCATCACTAACACTGCCGCGAACATCGCAGCGACAGCGATGACGATGACTTTCACCACATGCATCACCACAACGACTACCACCACCTCAGTATCCTGTGAAACTTGCAGTTTTAGCTTTGTAACATAGCAGCACCTTATCAATTTTACAAAGCATTCTAGTTAATTGAAATCCAATAAGTCGGAGGAGAGACATTCTCATTTTGTTTCTGATTCCATGTGAGGAAGAAATGCATATTGATCTAGTTTTTCCAATGAGATCAGAAAATTTTCGAAAAGCTATTAAACCATGTTATCTTTTTCTCCGATTCTATTGCTGCCAACAATTATTTCTATAAATTTCTTTGATGTTGTTTGTTTATTTCAAAATTCTTCAGAAATATAAATTGATTTTGCTTTCTCTTCACCGCCAGCTCTAACAACAGCCATTTTCGTTTTCTTTTTACTTTTCTTTTTGGTCTCTGGAACAATATTTGTTTATATTGATTGCGCACAAATACCCTATATTTTACGGGGGAGGTAAATGAGATGTTGTGACATGCAAGACTATTGCTTGCATATAAAACCTGTATACAGAATGAATTGAGAATCAAATCTCGTCAGTATTCTCGACCCGTCGCTGTCTTACCGCATGCATTATGTTTATTGATATAGCTGTGGCTGATCTGTCATAAAATGTCAGTTCTCATCGAGATCGAGCAAACAAGCAACTAGTGATGTTCCAGCCATGAATACCTCCCTATTATCCTAGAGAGTTTCTAAAGGATACCTTTAAATAAAAAGCCGTTCAATTAATTATTTCTAATTTTTATTAATTGATGCTCTGCTCCAACAAAAAAAATGAAAAAGAAGTATCATTATCTTATATAAACCTCTGTCCTCTATATACTGGAAATTTTGATTGGTTAATTATGTTACATGCTGTTGCTAGAAGATTGTAATCACTTATTCAATGAAAAGCTCACTCTGTTAAAGATACAGGTTTCTCGCTCACAGCAGTGTTTTATCAATAATAATCAAGCTTGTTGTCATAGTAGCGAAGCTATAGCACTCAGAGTAAAGCCGTTTAGCACTTATTAAACTTGGGTTCTACTGCTGCTGCGCACGAACATTTACCGTTCTAGCTCCCATCTGCAGTTTACAGCAGTGCTTGGAAAGAAAGTGTCTAGGGTGTGATCGTCGCATTGTGCATGAGAAAGAATGTTGTCATGGTGACGCCTACTCAGAGGCCTAAGCAAAGTTGCAGAAAATTATGGAGTTGAGTGTATGAGCCGCCCACAAGTAGACGAGTGGTGCAAACGTTTCCACCATGGCCGCAAAAAAGCCGATACTGACAAGCGTTCTGGGAGACCAACAACCAGAAGAACTGAGAAAAACATTGCAGATGCGCGTGAAGCTGTGAAGGGAAATCGTCGAATCACCATCCGTGTGTTATCACAGGATGTGCAGATTACATACGGTTCATTTCAGTCTATTATCACTGAAGATTTGGGTATGAGACGCATGTCTGCCAAGTTTGTGCCAAAATTACATTCAGTTGCACAAGATCTCCTTCATTGTGTCGAGAAAAATTTTGAAACATTTGCGTAGGCCTCTGAGCACATGTCGCCAAGACTTTCGCAAAATTTGATATAGATTCTCTGCTCAATTTTCTTTCATGTTCAATGCGACCATCACTAGCTACACACGCTCCTTCTAAATGTCGCTGTAAATAGTGGAAGCGTTCTACAACGTTAAAATGCAGTGTGCATGCTTTACACTAAGTGTTTTAGCTTCGTTATTATGACAACTGTCCGGATAGTTATTCATCACACCACGAATATGCATTTGTAGTTAACAACAAAAATTTTTAATATTTTGTGGAATTAGTTGGGGAGCAGGTATATAGAATTTCTTGTGCTATTTGATTCAGACGCTTCAAGTTAGGAATTCAAATTGTCAACATATCTTTGTTGCTTCTAAACAACCGGATCAACATAATATAAAAATCAAGTACTATGTTAAGGTTAATCCGATATACATATTCATAAATTGTGGGATTATATGACTATATCTGAAATCAATTCAAGTAAAAGGATCAAAATTGATGTTGCCAATAAAATTCAAACTTTGGAGACTTGCATAATTCGATGTGTCCGAAATTGTGTTCTTTTGTAGATAAAATAGATTACCGGTCTGCTTATGCAGACGACTTAATGATATTTTTTTATTGAATTAATGTTAATTATCTTCTCAATGACATATACAAAAATACTAATATTAAAGTAAATTGTACATGATTACAGATTTAGGTGTAAAGAAGAAAACAATTTATATGAGCATGGGTGCGTATTAGAACAATTCAACTTCATTCGAAATCGCCAAGCTATGTAACAATGTTAATACGCATTTTGTTGATCAAACGATTTATGTTCGCTAAGTTTATTACGATTGAAACATATGTGCCCTGTCACTTGTTATGAATTCTCAGAGATCAAGAAACCCAAAATAAAGCAACCTACTTCAGTTGGATTTTATTACCCATGTAACCGTTGTCAGGATGGCTAGAATATAAAACTGGGAACTCCTGTTTGTAAACTAATAATTCTGAGTTTGATGGTAATTTTTTTAGTTACAGCTCTCAGAACACAAAATACCAATTAGTTTGTTATTCAACCACACGCATGTATTGCCAACGGGTACAATACAGACCATGTCTCATTAATTTTTTAAATTTTGGCCTATAATCCACACACATTGTACACGAAGAACAGAGTAAGTGAACGTTTATCGTTGAACATTTATCCTGTATTTATTACTTATTCGGTAAACTGAGTGGGTGATGCGAGGAGTGAGCACCGAGGGATTTTCAAATTGTTGGCGTGTAATAATTTGTACTATGCTTAATGATATGATGTTAGATATTCAATCTGCTTCACAAGTTTGTGTCTATACTACAAAATGTAATGAAGAAAAATGTGAAGCAATTTATGCATTGCATAACTGACAAGTATTTCCTTAGCTAGTGTTCAACGGAAAATATTTTTCGATCATTTAAAATGAAAGCAAAATTGAATTACCTCATCACTTTAATAAAGGGTTTTATATAACAAAAGTGATAATTTCAAAGCTTTCTAAGCGGTGGGAATTATAATTTTGTAAAGAGTGGCAAGAGATTTAATCGAACAATCGAATGTGTTTAATTTGATTTTGTGTTTATAATTTACCACTTAAATTATTATATATTTTAGCGTGTATTTAAAGAATGTCTGCCGTTTGTAACAAAATTGCTTTGAGCTATCTAAGTATCAATTTTATATTTCGAGAGCAATTTGTACTCCATAAAATACGTATAAGTATCATTCGGCTCCAAACACTCATGTAATTACATCAGTAAATATATTAGTAGGAACAATGCAAACCATATCTTAGCAAACAATTTCATTATATGCAATATGGAAAAGAAAATATTTATAAAATTCGCACTACGCAATTGCATCCAGACGTACACATGTATACACATACTTACGTACAGTAAGTATCAATTAATGAATACGCACAAAGAAGTGTATATATAATTATATAGGTATACGTAAGTCTTTACATTCATACATACATACATACATATTTAAGTCTTTATGTATTCATACACAACTACATAAGTCGACACACTATTGGGCGCGTCGGGACGTTTGAGTAAGCATCTTATGTAATAAATCCCTGTCGTTGGTATACGCATTTCGTATATCGCAGATAATTGTGTTGCCGCTGGAAATTTTAACCTTTTGAAAAAAAATAATGCGAAGAAATAAAAGACGAAAAATCAGATACGAAAACCTGTTCACGGAAAATTATGTTTGCAAACGTTTGTTCTAATATAGTCTACTAGATATTTGCAACTTCAAGTTGTCGCAAAGTTACGTGAAGCCAGAGGTTTCGGGGTCTTGGTAGAGAAAGGGCTTATTTAGCAATATCTAAAACACATTCACACATATGTATCAGTGCGCTTTCATGTCTATATACGCACAATTTAACATGCACTTTCTTCCAATTTGGTACATAAACAACCGCACGCGCTCGCACATTCATATATACATACACACAATATATTTATATAACATATATTTGTATATTTATATACATACATATATGCAAATATAAAATATTCATAGACATAAGTATACATGTGTGCCCGTTTATATAGATATGTTTATAAACATATATAATATACAGGCATAAATACACATTTGTGTGTAAAAATATTATATATATATATATATATAGATATATATATATATATATAACACAAGCACACACACACACATACATATATATATATATATATATATAAATGTGACTGCGTGCGTACCGTTGGCAATTGCTTTCCTCTGTCTTCCCTTCTCTGGATCTTTCCTTCTCCTATGATTCCGACGAAGAGCTCCGCTCGAAACGTTAAGCCTTCATTCTTTACTTCTTTCCTGAGCGTCCAATAATACTATATTTGTTCCACGTCCTCGCGTTGTTGTGTTTTTTTGTGCTTTCTTGTTTGGATTAACTATATATATAATATATATATATATATATATTCTAGCATTATGACCCGTCGTTGCCGGGTCATAGTGCTAGTGCATGTATATATGTGTATATATATGTGTACATATTACATGTACATCTATATATATATATATATTCATATACATATATATATATATATACATCTACACATAAAATACAAATTGCAAAGTTATATCTTGATATCGCTAGTGTTAACAATACTCAAAATATATAACAGACTGGAATTGTAAGCCCGTCTCTTGCAATTTCGATCAATTATATCTTGTCCTCCCTCTTGTATAGAAGTGTCGCTGCAATCCAGCCTACCTCTATTGCTAGGTAGGGTGACATTTCAATTTTTTCCCGTACGTCCTACGTCCCAGATATAACGGTAAAAATTAAATATTTCCACTTTGCAAGTTCGAGTCGAGTACTCCCTTGCATGTTCCATTGACTCGAACCTTGTTTCTATTGTGGCGAATTTACCACTTCTGGTTAGATATCTTTCAAAGTCGCACCAAGACACTTTTCGATGGTGCTTTCCTTCAGGTGTTCAAATCTTTTTTCTCTACATTGTATGCTTTATAGACAAGAGTCTTTTATTTTAATTTAATTTTTTATTATCCATCTGGACTATCTATTTCTGCACGCTAATTTTATTTTAATTTATGTGAAACCACTTATTCAAGTTCAAGTCATTGATGCAATGTTATACCAATTGCTATTTCTACTTTTGTATGTTACGATTATATTATACTTTAGTTTGATTTTCATTATTACTTACTACATATAATTCGATTGTTATTATTTTTTATTGTTAAAGTGAAAGTATCTGACATAAAATAGAAAAATGTTTGTTTTTTTTTCACTTTTAACACATAATACTGAAATAGTGGAGAAGATATGGTATTGCTATGGGCTCGCTCTTGGCAAGAAGTTGAAAATTTTTTTGTCCATGAAACTACATGGACCCTAAGTAAGGCATGTGTAAAATTTTAATGAAATTGGGTGTGTAGTTCTCAAGTTTTAGGGAAACACACAGGCAGACAGACACACATTCTCAGTTTTATATATATATATATATATATATATATATATATATATATATATATATATATATATATATATATATATATATAATATATATATATATATATATAACACAAGCACACACACACATACATATATACATATATATATATAAATGTGACTGCGTGCGTACCGTTGGCAATTGCTTTCCTCTGTCTTCCCTTCTCTGGATCTTTCCTTCTCCTATGATTCCGACGAAGAGCTCCGCTCGAAACGTTAAGCCTTCATTCTTTACTTCTTTCCTGAGCGTCCAATAATACTATATTTGTTCCACGTCCTCGCGTTGTTGTGTTTTTTTGTGCTTTCTTGTTTGGATTAACTATATATATAAATATATATATATATTCTAGCATTATGACCCGTCGTTGCCGGGTCATAGTGCTAGTGCATGTATATATGTGTATATATATGTGTACATATTACATGTACATCTATATATATATATATACATCTACACATAAAATACAAATTGCAAAGTTATATCTTGATATCGCTAGTGTTAACAATACTCAAAATATATAACAGACTGGAATTGTAAGCCCGTCTCTTGCAATTTCGATCAATTATATCTTGTCCTCCCTCTTGTATAGAAGTGTCGCTGCAATCCAGCCTACCTCTATTGCTAGGTAGGGTGACATTTCAATTTTTTCCCGTACGTCCTACGTCCCAGATATAACGGTAAAAATTAAATATTTCCACTTTGCAAGTTCGAGTCGAGTACTCCCTTGCATGTTCCATTGACTCGAACCTTGTTTCTATTGTGGCGAATTTACCACTTCTGGTTAGATATCTTTCAAAGTCGCACCAAGACACTTTTCGATGGTGCTTTCCTTCAGGTGTTCAAATCTTTTTTCTCTACATTGTATGCTTTATAGACAAGAGTCTTTTATTTAATTTAATTTTTTATTATCCATCTGGACTATTCTATTTCTGCACGCTAATTTTATTTTAATTTATGTGAAACCACTTATTCAAGTTCAAGTCATTGATGCAATGTTATACCAATTGCTATTTCTACTTTTGTATGTTACGATTATATTATACTTTAGTTTGATTTTCATTATTACTTACTACATATAATTCAATTGTTATTATTTTTTATTGTTAAAGTGAAAGTATCTGACATAAAATAGAAAAATGGTTTTTTTTTCACTTTTAACACATAATACTGAAATAGTGGAGAAGATATGGTATTGCTATGGGCTCGCTCTTGGCAAGAAGTTGAAAATTTTTTTGTCCATGAAACTACATGGACCCTAAGTAAGGCATGTGTAAAATTTTAATGAAATTGGGTGTGTAGTTCTCAAGTTTTAGGGAAACACACAGGCAGACAGACACACATTCTCAGTTTTATATATATATATATATATATATATATATATATATATATATATATATATATATATATATATATATATGTATGTATATATATATATATATACATATATATATATATATATATATATTCATATACATATATATATATATATATATATATATATATATATATATATATTAATAAAAGGAATTCCAACCTTGTCTGATTTTCACGTTTTATTTACAATCTTATAATGGTAATAAGATAATATATTATAATTGAATAAAATAAAATGAAATAGTAGAATGTGAAAATATACATACATTCATACACATATATATTGAGTATCATGACACCAATTTCTTAAAATGTACTTGTGCAAATTCCCCTAAATATTCGATAATTCGATTATTCGACATTCACTGATGGATTAAGTAATTTTATCGTTTATTGAATTAACAGAATTTGTAAATACTATACCCAAGTTATTCCATCGCATTTTTCATAAAACACATTAGTTACCACAGAGAATATCATTAACAGAAAACATGAGAATGCTCTAAAGAATATTTTTGGCACACCTCCATAAATGAGTCTTACTGATTATGAAATCTATTCCCAATTGTTGACTTTAATATTTACTCTTTTACTTGTTTCAATCATTTTAACGCGACCATGCTGGAGCACTGCCTTTAGTCGACCAAGTCAACTCCCAGGACTTATTCTTTGTAAGCATAGTACTTATTCCATCAATCTGAATCACTAATTTACGGGGACGTAAACACACCAGCATCGGTTGTCAAGCGATGTTGGGGGGACAAACACACACACACATATATACATATATATATATATATACGACGGTCATATCGCCTAATCGAATTAACCAATCATTTACTCTACAAATGTTTTCTCGTCAATGTTGCACTTTCCCGTAACACATGTTTCAACATAACTCTAATACACATTCAAACTATGCTATTTTGATCCCGAGCAACGCTAGGTATCTCTGCTAGTATAAACACACACATACACACACACACTTTTATGAGCATAAATGTGTGTAAATGTATATATATATATATATATATATATCGATAGATAGATTTGTTCCAGATTCACTGGAGTTACTGTCAATACATTTTCCTTGTTTTAGCTAGGTACCTTAGTATCCTGATTTGCGCTTCCTGCTACCAGGTGGTAGAAGCGTTAAATTAATCATAAAATTAATGCCAGTGAAATAAGCGACTGAGATCCTAAATGCGGTGAACCATTATGCATGATTTTGATCTCTTGGATCGATAAGCGCATAAAAAAGATCTTTCCAACTTTGTACAGTAATTTTTTAGAAAATAACACGTTTAAATAGTAGAAACGTTTTACAAAGTAAGCAGTAAAGAAGATTATACGTCTGTGTGTGTTTTTATTTGAATGTGTGTGTGCTTGCGCGTGTTTGTCTGTGTGTGTGTGTGTGTGTGTGTGTGTGTGTGTGTGTGTGTGTGTGTGTGTGCCGGTGCGTGTTTGTGTGTGTGTATATAATAGAAAATTGCAAAGATATAAAAACGAAGAGACAAAAATATCGTTATCGTAGATGCTACATAGAGATAGTGAAAGAAAGAGAATAAGAGAAAAAGAGACAGACAGAAAGATATAGGCAGAGAGACGGAGATCAAGAGTAAACGTAAAGAGAAACATACATTGAAGAAAAATTATAATTAACTCAATATAAAAGGGTTGATTGAGAAGCTGGTGAGAGTTACAACCAAGAAGAAAACTGAGAGATCAAGCAACCGAGAGAATAAAAGTGAGAGGTTTCAAGGAATGGACTTTAAGAGCAATATATGGAAATATAAAGAAATGGACATTCATAAACAGAAATAATGGGAAGACGCAGACATAATGGAATGTGGGAAACCAGAAAAAATAAAGCAGGAACAGATAAAGAGATCACACGGTGGAAAATGAGCAAAATGATGAAGAGAAGCGTTTTGTTTATGAGAGAGAAATGAGTTGAAAAGAAAATGATTAATTTCTGAGAAAGAAAACAGGAAATGGTGAATGAAAGCACAAACCGAAGACAGACGTGAAGATAGAAACTGGAAAGGAATGAAACAATAATGGTGTTGAGAAAGTGAGAGTCAGAGAGGTGGGCACCGCAGCTGGAAAATGACAGAGACAGGCCTTTTGTTTGTGAGAAGAGAATGTTAATAAAGTTTAATAACTAGAATGAAGACGAAGAAAAAATATTACAGTCAAATTACACATATTTATATCTTATTTTTATGTATATATTTTATA
>NC_043005.1:69668948-69671448 GCF_006345805.1 Octopus sinensis
AACACACACACACACACACACATACACACATATATATATATATATAAATATATATACGACAGGCTTCTTTCCCTTTCCGTCTACCAAACCCACTCACAAGGTGTTGCTCGACCCTAAGTTATAGTAGAAGACACTTGCCCAATGTGCCACGCAGTGGGACCGAATCCAGAACCATGTAGTTGGTTAGCAAGCTACTTACTACATAACCATTCCTAGGCATATATATATATATAACATATAAACATACATTGACACACTCACGCACACACAATATCACACACACAAATATATATATATATTAACTGTTTGAATGCATGTGTGTGAGTGGAGAGAGAAAGAGTATGAGATAAAAAACACACACACGCATTGTCAGTATGATGCGTTATATAATATACACACATCTTGAGAGATTAGCAGACATAATTTACGTTAAGTATACAGCCCGCTTTTACGAGTGAATATTTCCTCTGAAATTGGTGGTAGTGGGATGCAAGTAATATACCAAAGTACATTTAGACCCCTATGTTCCCAATAACAAACCTTAACATAGTTACGGTAATATTTTAAGAAAATTAGTAAAGCATCCAATGAGAAACGAGACAAGCAAACTAAATGTCTTTCCCTTATTACTTTACCTCTTTTTATATAGTTTCGGATATCATTATGCTTTATTGTCAACGTTATAAGTTTGGTATAAGTTACGATAGCTTTCACGTTGCACATTCTTGCGTTGCGTTTCACAGTTTACATCACAGATTCCAGTCACTGTAGCAAAACTGTTTTTAGCTCTTTCCCTTGTATCCCTTCTAGAGAGAGGGAGGGACAGATACACACACACCACACACACACACACACACACACACACACACACACACACACACACACACACACACACACACAAATATATATATATATATATATATATATATAAATATATACATACACAGATACAGATATACGTATGCGTACACACTGAAACACAATCACACACATATGTAGTAATACGCTTATATACAAATATAAAAAGCCATACATGCACACACATTATGCATTCGGGTGAAACGGAAGAAAGTAGGCATCGATTAGATTAAAGCAGAGAAAGTTATTTTATTTACAGTACTAGGGACTTTCCTCAAGAGAGAGACATGGAAAAATCCGACTTACGATCATTAATCTAGAAACTTGCTATTATAAATCAGTTTATATGTTAAGGCATGATTGTAACTGTGTATTATTCATAGAATTATCGAACCTATACAAAACCTTAGTAAGTTTTTACTGCCAAATTCATCGAATTGCCGCATGTTTTCATGTGTGGCAGGTAGCGTAGTAGACCTCACATTAAATCTATGATATAAATGGGTATTTCATATAGCGATTAACTACGTATGTGAGAGGGTATATCATTGAAATGTGCATTTCAAATGTGTATATACATACATACAAATATATATATATATATATATATATATATATATATATATATATATATATATATATATATATCATGAATGTAAATATAATATCCAAGGATCTAGGACTATAAGGTTAGGAAGTTTCAGTAGTCTGCTGTAGGTATAACAAACAGCTTTCAGGAACAATAATAGTTTCTTGGCGTAGATGAGTGTACGTTTTTCCCATGTCAATGTTCGATTAGGAAATAATCAAATACTTCTTTTAAAACTTTTGCGTTAGCGTTTCCTTCGATTGAAATGTTAAAAGAGCTAACGTCTTCAATGGAAATCTAGATTTACAAAAAAAAAAAGCATCCTATCTGTACTGTAAACACAAAGAGAACATTAACTACGTTAACTTTTCTTTAATTCACCCACTTCTTATCTTAAAATCCATCGTGGACAGCGTTTATCATAGGATATCTTACTTATCCGCAAGAATTGAAATATTCGCGCATTACGCTGAATATTGCAATTGCGCCCTACACCGCGGCAGATATAAAAATCCGATTAAATATCTCCTGGTATGAATGTTCATTTCTCCGCTGAACCTCGCAACACAGATACATTCGCACCTTACCCAATCTTCCAAAATCTTAACGTAGTAGCAAACAGAGTAATCATTCCTCTCTCCCCGTGATTCTGGATTCCAAATCTGTTGCTGTCCGTCGATATACTTATCAGCACGCCCTTATCATGGAATAAGCAGACCAGGTCATGTGACATTAGAACAATAAAGAAATTGGAACCAGCAATTAGCTAACTTTAATCACGTTAGCACAACTCACCTTAACATCCAACACCCTACCAATAACCGTAGGACATCCTTAAGTCTCCTTATCAACACCGAACTGCACGACAGCAGTCTTAATCCTAATACAATTAAACAACCTAGTGATCCGTCTAGGTCCACCACCAGAGATAACGTCATTAATCATGAGAACGACTCATTCACCACTGTAAAACATACCAATCCTAACACCGCGATGAATAACGCATATAACACTAGGTTAAACCCAGGTAATCGTAACCCCGCAAGACACCAC
>NC_043005.1:69678948-69698948 GCF_006345805.1 Octopus sinensis
TGTCAACATTAACGCAATCATAATCATTCTATACGCCACAGCCGTATCGCCGTCGACATCGCAGTCACCACCGCTACAAATAAGAGCAGCACCATTAGCAATAATGCTATAAAAACACAATCTCCACCACCATCAGTAATGACTCTAAGATCACTTTGAAAATGAAAATCATCATCATAATCGATACCATCATTATCATCCTGAAGTTATTTATCACCAATTGTAGCTAAGCATTTGAATAGCTTTCATCCTTGCCACAACAACGAAACTGCATTATAGCTATAACGAGGTAACTTCAACCTGCAATTAGTTGCAAGGAAATCTTCACTAAATACTAATCACCAGTTATCGGAATTGTTTAGCAGGAATCATAAACTAAGTAAGAACAGTAGACGAACCAAATAAGTGATGATTTTTCTGTTTACAAACGGAAATATATTCATTATTTTTTTTTTACAAGTGCAGCAATGAAAGTAAATGTGTACGCCGCTGGCTTGGTAACACATATATAGGTATATGCCATACAAAAGTTTGGTGATTTACGAACAATATCAAGAAACGATGTTCACACATAATGCAGAAACAGACATGAGTTGTTTTAGAGGAAACGTATTATCGATTGCGTTTGAAGTAGGGAAAAAGAGAGAAACGTTCATGTGTACACATAACTATTGCAGGACGGACAATCGTTTGTTCGAATTCGTCGCTTTCCAACAAAATTTGTCTCCTCAGCAAGTCACATCGTTGAAAAAATGCACACACTAATGATGTACTTCAATTGATGAAATCACATGTTCGTGTAGAACGCACGTATGGCAGCGTTTTATTCTGTAAAATTCAGTTTCATCAAAATGGTGGAGTAATTTATAATGCATACCAGGAAGAAATTTCAGGAACCAGGGTTGAAAAATGTTAAATATGTCTTGGAAATTTCGGACGCAAAATATTTTGAAATAAATCTCTTCCGAAGTACTTAATCACTTTCAATATAACATTCAGGTAAACTTATATAAGTTGTTACTATATATGGTGAACACGCAACATTCAAAAGTCTTTTTTTTACTAAGATGTCTTTAAATCCCAAGGATTACACTAAAGCTATGAATTTGATTGATCAGTCGATGAATCATAAAACTGTCTGTAATGTTCAATACGAAATCATAATATAATCCAACAAAGATTGTCAGCGCAGGTCAAATAAATCAGTACTTAACAACAACTGACATAACATATGATGAAATATCTAGTTACATATTAACTCAAACACGTACTGTCGCACATACGCAATAAAGCACAAATACAGATACATAAAGATATACTTGTTCGTTTATTTCCTTTCTATACTTCTGTTTACATATTTTCGTATATAAATACTTTATATACAAATGTGAGTAAACATATGTATAGATATATTTGTCTTTATTTGTGTATATTATAGATGTGGTAGCATGTGCATTATTTATACATACATTCATATATATACATATTTATATATATAAAGACACACATATATATACATGTATATATAATATATATATATATATATATATATTTGTCAATCATACATTTATCTATATCATATATATGTATATGTGTGTATATATATATTTATACATATATACAATATATGTATGTATATATATATATATAACTACATATACATACTTACATTCGCAGACGCAAACACATGTATATGTATAGACACACACTTACATATAGGTATATATATATATATATATATATATATATATATATATATATATATATATATATACGTAGGTATGCGCATATGTATGTACGTATGTATTCTCACTTGTATATACACTTTCTATAACATGCGGTTGCTTCGTGTTTCTGTGTGTGTAAGATAAATGCGTCTATATTGTTTGTTCCTACAAGAATAACATTATACGTAAGGAAAAAAATAGTTATGAAATGCAAGGACAAGAATAAAAAAAAAGAATCTACAGCTGTAATTTGGGTAGAACTGACTCCAGATGTCTGACATAATGTCTGAGACAGATAAAGAAACATATTTTGTAGGTCACCAGCTGACAGTGTGTTATTGTTTGTTATATTTGTAAGGAATATCAATATATCATTCTTCTTGAATTATGATGATTCTTTTGATCTCTAGCAACATTTCCAAAGTATATTTCATTGCCGTTGTTTGTATTTTGATGTGACCACTTTTATTGATTCTCGTCTCTAGGTTCGATAAAGGAATCTTTTCTCGTTTGTATATTTTTGTATAGGTGGCTGGAATTTGCAGTTCAAAGAAAAATGAATATAGACTGTTTTAATATGCTCTCACTAACAAAAACCCACATTTAGGTTGTTGTTCTTATTTTTATTAGTGTTATGAACATGGCGGGCTGGCACAATCGTGAGCGCCTCGGGTGAAATGCTTAGAGAACTTTCTTCCGATACTTTACTTTCTGAGCGCCAATTTCACAGAAGCCGACTGTGCTTTTCATCCTTTCCGGGTCGATCACCTGAATCGAAATGACCCACATACATTCTCTTCCCAATATTACCACATGTGCCAAGTTTGACATCATCCCCATTGTCGTTGTCGTCGTCGTCGTCGCCATCATCGTCATCATCATCGTCATCATCATCATCATCGTCATCGTCGTCATTAGCACGGTTATTATTATTATTATTATTATTATTATTATTATTATTATTATTATTATTATTATTATTATTATTATTATTATTATTATTATTATTATTATTATTATTACTACTACTATTTTAAAAAGGATTGACGTAACTCTTCACAAGCGTAAAGAGTCAAGACGAAAAGCACGATTCGATTGTAATAGATATCTTATTGGTTGAACGATATTTCAAGTTCAAAATAAGAAGTTGTAAATATTCAAAATAATAGAAATTTAAATGTAAAGTATGAACGAGAGCAACCAGCGTCCACACGTTGATGAAATTACATCATCAGTATTTCAGTTTCAATTTTATAACAGGTGGAAATAAAAAGACAGAAAAACGACAAAAAAAGAGGAAAGAAGAAAGAGAAAAAGAAGAATATTTAATCAAACATTTTTCTATAAATTTTATGATATTCTCCTGTCATTTTATTCATTCATCCAAGACATGATATTAAACATATTTCTCCTCAAGCATTCTGAGAAGTGTAAGTGAAGCAGATTCACAATATTTTCTGAGAATATGCACTTTCAAGTCTTCTTCAAAATTTCAACCAACCGCTTGAAACGATATGTTCAGCAAGTTCTGTCGTACTACTGTTTTTGATACTGACGTCGAATTTGTGCCCATAAACCTTTTGTTTATTTGTTCTGTTGTAGTACAACCAACATAAATTAAGTTGTGTTTCGTGCATTCTTTCGCGTACACCAAATGGAAATCTATACATGTCCCACCTTCTGTATAATTCATAGCATTTCTGTTGTGGTTCCAGATGGAATTCACTTAACACGTGTTGTTGGACAATGAACAAGGCTTACGTCTCTTGCGGTTGTTTTTAAAGTACAGCATGCAGATATTCTAATGCTCGTTTTCTTGGAGTCATTGATAGGTCAATGATTCTGTTATATTCTTATTCCGTGTAAAGGCCACAATAGGCGGCTGAGTAACTATCTGTTTGAAACGAGGATATCTTTTTCGCCACATGCTGGTAACATTCGTGCAACACGAATGCCAGTGAAATTTCCGTGCCAGTTAATCACTTAAGGAATTCTATCATCTATTGTATTGTGTTTGCTAAAATTATGCGTGAAGGTTTTACTATCTTTGCTAATTTTAGCATTTTCAGTTGCTATTTCCTATAATTGTGTTTCACTGTAACCGTGTTTGACATAATGATGTACAAAAACATTTGCATGTTTCCAGTAATCCCCTATGTCAGTACAAATCCGTCTTATTCTCAAAAATTAGGATTTCGGATTTGACCGAATAATATGATATGGATGATCGCAGCGGCGGTGGAGATAAATGTGGGATGGCGTGGGCATGCAAAATAACACTGTCACTATTCTGCCTCCAGAAACTTCACATTGTTTTGTCCAAAACCTCAACTAGACGTGAATTTTATGTTGGACTTTAAATCATAGTATTTAGCACTGTTTTCTGCAACTTTACTAAACTGAATTGTATGGCTATTTCCTCTCTCGATCTGTTCAGATCTTTAGAAATAGTTCCCAATTCAGCTATAACTACTGGTATACATTATTCCCGCACTTTCCCTAGTCTGTGTTATTCAATAGCTAGGTCCTGGTACTTTGCTATTCTTTCTAAACTTATATTAATTTTTCATTATTTGGGACTGTAAGGTCAATTATCTTGCACATTCAGGCTTTCTAGCTTCTATTCTTCTGTCAGTCTGAATGCTAAATTCCCACGACATCTTATATTTCTTACTTTCTGGTACTTTTCTAGGTTCATGTTCATACCATTTATCAGTATGTTCAAATCCTAGCTTTCTACAAAGCTTCCAGTGGATTGATCTCCCTAGTTTTTCATGCTGCTTCTTGTATTCTATTTGTGCCAGCATGCTACATTCACTTAATATATGATTAACCACTTTCCTCCTTCCATTCGCATAATCTACGCTGAGAATATACTTGGTTTTTGTCTATTTGGGCTTTTATCCAATTAGTCCTTAATGATTATCTTGCGCAGCTGCTAATTGTGATGGTTTCTATAAAAAAATTAGTTCAATAAAGAACATACTATTCAATATCAACACACCACTTTGAATATAGATGAATATAAATAAACATAGAAAGGATATAGATATTTATTTCGGAATTATTAGAAAAAAAAAATTCACACACATTACATTTTTATAACTGAATAGGTAAAATACCTAAATATAGAAGCGACGAAATACTACAATTGCTAAACAGACGCAGAATGAAAATAAAGAGCTAGAATTATAAAGAGAAGGAACTGATCAATCGTTTGAAAGTTAAAAATGAGAAAATATCTCAAGCATGTATATATTTGGATAAAAGCAAAACTATAACCAAACTACTAGTTTTTAATTAAAAATAATCACGTAGAATGCTAGTATCACACAATTATAAAGAAACTGTAGCCAGAAATACATATATTTCACACAAAAGATAATCCTGAATGGAATAAAGAAAGATTACATCTGCTTACGGAGTATGGGACCATAAAATTTCACCGCCAAGGCAAGCTGTACAAAACACTATACTGGACATATTGGGGAAAATTCTCTCAAATGAAAAGGACTGACGGTATAACATATTTTCTCTCAATATCTGGGTGTCGTGTTATCTGGGTGATACAAAAACACCAATCAAAGTATAAGACATTCAAATAGACATAGATACATAACGGTTATTCTCCAAGTATTTCAGAATTTGGCCAAATCGTGCTTACGAAAACACGAAAATGTTCAGAGACAGAATGCATATGACCACGGATACATATAGAGAAGTGTCCAGTAGAAGGCTCCGAAGCAAACGTCATAAAATGTGGATAGAGAGTATACGGGCTAATTGTTACATTTGAGGTAAAATACACCTTGGTACCGAATGTACCGAAGATCTAGTAAGATAAATCAAACAAAATAAGTACAAAATAATAAAGACTGAGAACTGCCATTTGACCTAGAATTACAATAAGATTGGGAAATCTTGCAGTCAATATATATATATATATATATATATATATATATATATATATATATATAATATATATATATATATATATATATATATATATACATATATCACAATTTAGGTTAGTTGAAATACGTTTGGCTCTGATGATGGGATATCAACAATATCCCAGAAACAGGCTTATCTATTTATTTGTCTTTCTCCTCATACATGTCCAGGAAACACCTCATAGTATTGGCTTTGGTTTCTCATTTTGACTTATATATATAAATGAGTTAACGAAGATGTATTTCTCTCAGATTCGTGTGACATTTTATAATTCTTACATTACCTAACTTAAAATTATCTTCGAAATCTCAACGTCCTTGAAGTTGTATTAAGACACGTCGACAGCATGTGTTGGAGTTAGACACTGAAAATCGTACTGCATCTGAGCTACAGACATTTCCTCTAACATTTATTTATTTTATATCAGCTAGAGTTTCCCTGCATGCAGTAACTACCTCTTTACCTGTCTTATTGTATTGACATATTGGGAGTATTACTTTCGAATTGTAGCTCTTCACTAACTCTACCATCTGAAACGAGTTTTGATAGAATCGTTGTGAGAGATGGAGGCACTTACACTGGATGACAGGAAATCATTATTTTCGGTATGCGATCGATAGTATCACTAAAATGTAAGTGTGGCCATAAACTTAAATCACGATGCTATGTTTAAATAAAAGCTTTAGTCACCTGGCGTGAATTAAGGACCCTATTTGAAGATACTCTTTCTAATAAAAGAGGACGATATGGTTTCCTCGTGTGAGTAAGCTTAAGGAATATCGTGGGATATACTTTATGATTTATACGTGAAGAGCACTGAAAATTGTTCTCGAACGTGGGATCGGGAACATCTAATAGGCGCATAATATCTGGACTATACACAGTTTGAAGCTATATTTTCTCTGCAATTATTAAAAGTTAGGTGGACAGTCCATTTGAAAAATGAAAATATTTGCTACTAGTCTTATAACAATTTATATGATCTAGCATATGTCTCGTCATTAAATCGCATGAGAATATTAATGTATACTGTAAAAATAGTATATCAACGTTTGAAAAAAGATTTCTACAGTAAACGGCAAAAGTTGAATAAATTTTAATACTTTATATATGCACACGAATCTAATATCACCATATCCCATATACATGTAAATATTCTATGCATTTATTTTTACTTCATATTTATATTATATATTTTATATTCATATCGTTCCATTTATTTATTTTGTCGCTTTACTTTAAATATTTTTTAGATACATTTCCCAAAATTTCCTCATAGCAATGGTCGATTGCGTAGCATATTCGATCAATACGAGAGACTCACACAAAAAAAATCACATCTCCATACACATTCATGTGTACATATATATATATATATATATATATATATATATATATATATATATATATATATATATATATAGATATATATATATATGTATATATATATATGTATATATATATAATATATATATATATATATATATATACATACATACATACATATTAATATCATCATATGTATCAGTGGTTATTGCATATGTATGTACACACGAACATACACACAAACTCATACCCACACTTACACACATTCATATACACACATATGCACATACACATTATCTATGCATATGTGATAGTGAACCAATAAATCGATCGATATTTCAGATTTTATTCATTTTTATATTTATTTCTATTAGTGCTCCATTTGATCTGATCTTTTATATTTGAGGAAAGGCTACAGATATCGATTGATCTAAAGGAATTTTATTAAGTCCAACCGACTCTTCTACTTCTATACAGAATTTGTCTATACTTATTAACATAACCTCATTCTCCAATATACATACACTTCCAGAAATATCTATGACGTTGTCGTAGCCCAAGTTGAATGTTATAGATTTTAGTTCTCGCTCATAAATGTACAAATGATTATTTCTATTTTATTTTATATACTCACTGGTTAGTATTTAACACCAAAAAATCCGTTTGAAAGTGAGAAGAATGTTGATATTTCGTATAATATTTTAAAGTTTCAAATGTACGTCGAATAGCTTAATTTCCTATTGCTCACATTTTATAATTTTAATCTTTCTCATGCATACCAAACTGTATAAACAACATGAAAAAATCTTTGCATTTTACGTCTTTTAACGTCAAACATTATATATATATATATCACTTTGTTATGCTAAGCAGACTATTAAGTTTAATCACGGTACACACACACAATATATACATACATACATACATACATACATACATACATACATATATATATATATATATATATATATATATATATATATATATATATATATATATATATATATAATCAAAATAAGCAACAAGGATATCCAAAGGTAATGCAGTACGATCGTTTCATGCGACTTCATTTAATTAGACAAACAAGTATTATATCAGTTTTAAAATATAGAGCAATCTTCAGCTGCATATAAACATAGAATTTTAGTTAAATTGAGAAGATTCATTTTTATAATTATCCCATTTACCAACATCACAAAGAGGATAAGTAGACAGAGAAACCAGTTTCATTAATAGAAATATGGTAGTAACTAATATTTATTCATGGAGACACTGCCTATCACTGATTTTACTTTGCTATTTAGATTTAATATTGGGGGAGCGGGTTTAATATTATTCTATTAAGTCTATTGGAGACAACAGCAATAATCTATCTTTTATAGATAGAGGAAGAAACGGTTTCAGTGGCAGAGCTATAAATCACGTTCTCTTTGAAGAAACTCATTTGGTACAGTTATATATATATATATATATATATATATATATATATATATATATATATATATTCTTTACACTTTAACCTTGACGGTATTCTCCATTTAATGGAATGCGCCGGTCCACACGCGTTTTCCACTGTTCGACGCAGTTCTGTTACCCTTGCGAAGTGAAGCCTTTTACCGCCTCCGTTGTTTTTCGTTGCCTCATACACAGTTGCAAATCCCATAGTACAAGATTTCGTCACCAGTGATGAACTTCGAAACAAAGGTCCGGATCAACTTGCAACTGTTCTTTCAGTTCGGGACATGCATTCATTTGTGATTGCTTTTGACCTTCTGTGAGCAAACGAGGCTCAAGTTTTTCTCCAACTCACTTCATTCGCAATTCCTTACGCAAAATGTGTTGGCAGGAACCCCAAGCCACCCCAATCATATCAACAAGTTCCACAAATTTTCAGCGACGGTCCTCCACGATCAGTTCATATTTTTTCATGTTTTCATTCGTCCGGGATGTGAACGGTCGCCCGGGACGATGTTGGTCCTGAAGCATCGAGTGACCATTCCTATTGCGTGGAAAGCATTCGTAAATTTGTGTTTTGCTCATAGCAGCGTCATTGTAAGCTGTTTCAAGCATGATAGCTGTTTCGGTTGCCATTTTCCCCAGCGGAACACAGAATTTCGTTGCCGTTGGAAGACCGAGCATAACTCACCGAAGATGCGATTTGAAATGTTAACTTTCATGCCCAAATGACAATGTAACCTTCATATAATTAAGGTAACTTCAGCCTAATGAGTAGGTAGCCGAGTGTCTTTCGTTGAGTAATTAATCCACAAGAGGAAATACTAGGTAGGAATCATATGTAGCATGGGATTCACATGTTCCACTTCCTAAATTTGAATATATATATATATATGTATGTGTGTGTGTGTATGTGTGTGTGTGTGTGTGTGTGTGTGTGTGTGTGTTGTGTGTGTGTGTGTGTATGTGTGTGTGTGTGAGTGTGTATTCATAATACATGTGCATATATATAAGAATAATTTGAGGAAGCAATATCCACGTAAAAACAATCTCGATTTTTATTTTTTATTAGCTGTTGTAGTCCCGAATTTAGAAACTGGTGCTTTTAGTGTGCTTCAATGCTTCTCTGGTATTGGTAGTAGTTCGTGTTGTGGTCCGGAATTTGTGAATGTTAGTAATTTTAATGTGTTTCAATGTGTTGGCGTAAAGTCTATAACATGGATACACACACTCATAGATACAAAATACACGGAGATCACAAGTAGCTCAAATTTTAACCTACGGAATTTGTCCTGTAGCGCCGTTTTTGACATTCCTAGTATTGATATTAGTTCTTGTGTGTTGTATGGTTTTTGTGCACCTTGTATGTTAAATGCAATATTTTATTCTTAGAATCGGTAGAGATTTTGGCTTGAATGATTTGATTCATAGATAGCACCAATGCTGTTTATCAAAACTTTATTTCTTCCTAGTATATTTTTTCGTATATTACATAACACACGAAGAGTTATTGCTGTCCTTTTGCCACCTCTATTGCATTAATGTATGTGTAAATATGAAAATAGTTTAGTATGTGTGATAGGTAAGTTTAGCTTACTTTTCAAATGGATTCGATGTTTAAGTAGCATTGTAGCGTTTAATATTAGCTAAATTTTAAACGATACTTGCTAAGCACATAAAATATGCGTCTTTTAAAGTAAGTTTGTTTACATTTGAAAATATCTAAACTTTGTCGTCAACTAAGTCAAATACGATATTTCGTAACTCAGGACTAAAATTCACTTATTTTTCTTGAAGAGATCAAACAATATAAGATTATTGCATCTTTGAAGTTATATTTATTGATGAATCTTAAATATTGTTATAGCGAAACATATATTTGTATGAAGAATATCTTTTGCAATGTAGAATATCTTTTGGGTTATTTTGTTGGCTGAGGCGGTTACTTTTACAATCTTATACTCTCATGGGTATATTGTTTCATCTTTTAATCTCCAATGCTTTTCCAATTGTAATACAGTTAAAACAAACTAAGCATTTAAAAATTGTTTCTTCTCCATTTTCTTTTATTGACATTTTAAGTATATACATACATGCACACATACATACCTATATATAATATATATATATATATATATATATATATATATATATATATATATACATATATATACATATATATATACATATATAAAGAGAGAGAGTTAAAGTGTGGTGGGGTACAGTAATAGATATGCACTATAAGTGCTTAGTTACGTTTACCTCGAAAACTTCCGTGTGAAGAGCAGCCAAGAAAAAGCACTGTTGAAGCTGCCTATCAAAGATGGTTAGAAGTGATTCGTACTTGAGCAGGAGAATATACATTGAAAACATTTCAATAATTGATATGTTTTACGACGACTCATCTGAAACATTTGATCATGGGTCTACCAACGAATGTCATCTTATTTTGCGTTCTTTTTAATTCCTTAATCTCTCGTTATACTTGGAAATAATAGTATCCTGGATTAAGGTTATTCTTCATTTCTCTATTTCTCTCTCTCTCTCTCTTTGTCTGATAATGCAATACCTAGGTAACGTTAAAATCTTTACTCGATAATATAAGGGTCACATGCTCAGCTATTCTAGAAACAATTATAGAATATTTACCTTGTTTCTATAACTATTTTGCGCAGAGTTTAAATATATATATATATATAAATATATATACGCACACACACATACACACACCATAATATATATATATATATATATATATATATATATACATGCATCTACGTATGTAACTTAGTGGGTGAAGCACACTGTTCATGAATTTGTTCAGGGGCTTACAAGTCATAATGTGAAAAATGACGACGTTAATCTGAAAGAGGTTACCCTGCCGAAATGCGCATGCATTAATTTCGTGTTTACTGGGAAATCAACAATGGAGCAGCTAGTGGTGGAGGTAAAATGCCTGTCTCGTGCATCAAATGCCATTTGAAAAGACATTGTCTAAAAATGTTGTCATTGCCACCTCTAAATAATTTGGTTGTAAAGTGTATTTGAAATTAATACCTGTGCTTATTCCCGCATAGCATACCTATACTTTGCGGACACAAAAATCACATCGGATAAAACATTTGTCTGTAAGGGAAGACAGTTTCCGTCTATGTGCATTGCAGTTAAGTTCATAATTTTCCTAATCATGAATACAGATTACAAAATATTTTTGTTATTTAGGCAAAGTATTTCGTGAATATGAATTGTCATATAAAATATTTCAACGTTAGATGCCTGGAGTAGACGCAAGCGATGTATTGGGATGAGTGAGCGAAGAAAAATAATGAAAGTAGTAGCAGCTGAAATCGGAGAGCACTTGGGAAGACAAAAACACCTCATAAAAATGAAGACACAAACACCTCATAAAAATGCGGTCACATAGTTAAGAAATTTAGCAGACACGACACGATGTTCCGAATTACGAACGCAACGTTTTACACGAAATATTACTAAACGTATTAATTAATAGTCATTCCTGTAGTTACGATTCAACGCAATCGACATGCTTGGTCGAAGAGCGAGAGAGTGAGTAGAAGCAACAAGGATATATAATGTGCATTATCTACTAGGTTCATATGACCAATTTTCCTTAACGATCACATAATAAAGCTACAAAAGCAAAGTAATTTTTTAAAACAAAATCAGTTACTTTCCCAAATTATCGTGATTATATCATAAATCATAAACGAAGTAGTAATTTCACAGTTTGGGTAAAAGAATTAAACAGATTCCATAATATTTCAAGTAATACTGTTCGTGTTTTTAATAGTGGCTGAATTTGTACTATGTGTGTGGCATAAGAGATCTGTTAATCGATGTACATAACCAATCATCACATCGTCTGATGCCAATTTGTGTGTTTATCTTTTTATCTATCCATCTACTTATACATAAATACCTGCATACAAACATATATATATATATATATATATACATATATATATATATATATATACATATGTACAAATGTGTGTTTGTGTATGTAGTTGTGTGTTTGTGCCTGTGAGATTCACACGAACTCGATAACAATTGCATTACATCTTAGAGCAGAAACAGCCGCGAGCGAAGGAAGTTCATGGCTTAAGAACTTATTTCCTTGTAATTTGTTTAATTTCTTATTACAGATCTGCACTCGGTTCTTTGTTCGTAACCATATGTGCACTGAGTTTCAAGTCAAGGTTATTAGTACGACTATGCCTAACCGAAATGATAACATACTCTCTCTCTCTCTCTCTCCTCTCTCTCCTCTCTTCTCTCTCTCTCTCTCTGTATATAATATATATATATATATATATATACATATATATATATATATATATAAATATGCGTGTGTGTCTGTACGTGTATGTATGTGCGTCTGTATGTCTGTGTGCGTGTGTGTGTTTGTGTGTATAATGTACGTGTGTGTGTGAGAGAGAGGAAATCATTGAGTAAAATAGATAGTTATAAATATATATATATATATATATATATATATATATATATATATATATATATATATATATATATAAGCGCATAAAGACGCAGTCGCACACAAACACATACACACGCGCATGTACATACAGGACGATGAGAATATGTGTAGGCTAAATAATGGGATGATTTCATGTGAATACATGCTAAATATATTCATTGGAAGAGAGGTTTTCTTTAGAAATATATTTTGTAAGGGAGAATACGGAAGAGCGTGCTCAGATTCCGTATGGATTTCATATAATAAATAGTTTCATGCATACACGTGAACGCCTTATTCATATGTTATATTACATTACAATATTATTCGTTGTGCTATACAAGCCGATGAGATGGCTATGACATGGATTGCAGATATCAGAATAGAGTCAATTGGATTACAGACACAAACACACGCACACACACTGGTGCAGATGAACACTCAAACAATGGGAATACATATACTCATACAACCATATATATAATGTGTGTGCGCGTATACACTCACACAAACACAAACACACACACACACCCGCATATATATATATATTGTGTGTGTGTGTGTGTGGTGTATGTTGTGTATGCATATATATATATATATATATATAATATATATAATATATATATATAGAGAGAGAAGAGAGAGAGAGATAAATAGATAGAGATATAGATTGATAGATAGATAGATACATATGTATATGTATATATGTACTAATAAGTTATGATTCAAGTATTTCACCATGCAACTTTCTTCCATACTATGCTAACAGGCAGTGTCTCAGACTACGTTCCTTTCAAGCGCTTTGTATTTCTGTTTGTGAACGTATTGGTGCACGTGAGTGACTCCCTAAAGTAAATATACGGGATTTTATTCGAATTTAAAGGTGTGAGACTTAGTAACACCAGCACATGCAATATAATATTTTTACTATTATATTATATCAAATAATATTTCTTTGTATACCACAGTATGGACTGAATTGAAGTAGCTACCGTATCAATTACCAAACTCATCCTATAGAGAAATGTTTGCTTGGTAGGCGCATGGCTCAGCTTTTAATGCGTCGGGCTTACTTACAACTCTGATATTTTGAGTTCAATCACCGGACCGAACTGTGTGGTGTATACTTCAGCAAGACACTTTAGAAATGAATAGAAATGAAACCAGATGTCATTAGTGTAAACTTGTATCCGCCTGTGCCTTGATTATGGTGGCGATCTGGCAGAATCGTTTGCGGCATTTCGTCCTCCTTCATTTTCTGGGCTTATATTCCGCTTTTTATTGACTTTGCATTCTATCGTTCTGGGATCAAAAAAATATGTACCAGTTAATTGCTGGGGTCGATATAATGTATTTATACCCTTCCGGAACTTGCTGGCATTGTGCCAAAATTTGAAACTAATATCTGAATTGTTTGTGGAAAATAAAGTAACGAGATTTGGGTTTATCACGTTTCCTCTTTTACGCTACATGTATATCTATAAAATTTGCAATCCATAAAATAGAATAGCACATATCTCTCTGCATTAAAATTATTTTAGTAAATTGAAACAGGCAAATTGAAGGTGTAGATAACCTCATAGTTAGTTATTAAACAATTTCTTTATAGATCATACGATGTGAAAATGTATTAATTGATTATGATTTTATGATAAGGTATAAGTTTATTATAAGTAAGCAGAATATATCTGAAAGGAAGAGAAATATCAACGCACATGACCATATGAACAACTTCAATATTTCCTAACCTATCCACGCTCTCTGCCCCCCTCTTTCACACTCTTTCGTACACACACATAGAAAGTTGCTCATGCAGAGTATATGCATATTTATATACATATTTATACACACACACATATATATGTAAATGTATATGTAAATATATCATTCCATATCTATATATGTATATATATATATATATATATATATATATATACATATCTGTATATATATATATATAGTATATATATATTATATTATATATATTATATATATATATATGTATGTATGTATGTATATATATTATATATATATATATTATATAATATATATACATATATGGCAGTAAATTCAACTGCAAAATTGCCGTACAGTACAGATAATCTTCATTCAAGCAGGGTCTCTACGGTAAAAGGAAAAAAAGATATATCGTTCTCAACATCATTTTTATACGAAGGAGGCATCGCCTTATGTGGAGCTAGGTTGTCTTCTTTCAGATATAGATGTAGCTGGATATGCTACGTGCCCTATCATAGTCAGTGCAACGGTTGATGGTCTCTTCCTTTTTTTCCGCTGTAGGTATCTTAAAATCGATGTCAGTACAAATATTTCAAGCAGTATTTTTCTAATGTCAGCGATATGATAAACTGCCAAACATTGATATATTTACAAAGGAAGCTGAAAACTTTGATAGTTTTATCCACTTAACAATTGTTTTTCTCGTATTCAAATCTCAATGTTTCACACAAAAGTTCATTTTCTTCATGAATTTTTTTTTTCACCTTGCTTCAACTGTCTGCAATTTTTTTCTTCTTAAGCCTGTTTGTTCTACATTTCTAATCGATTGGCACGCACTTTGTTCCTCTTAGTTGCGTCAAATACATATATTTGTTTGTTTATCTATGTACGCATGCACGTTCACACATGCATATACCCACACTTACTTTCATTGCATTCTTAATATTTTTTGTTGCATCTTTCTCCGATTCTAAGCACCTCACTCACTTACCGCTTCTCAAACTTCTATAATTCATGCATTTTTTTCGTTTCTTCCATGTCCATTATGTTCATGTTGTGTTATTACTTAACGTTTTGTTTTAATTAATTTTATCACTTTTGTTTCCTGCACTGTTTACTCTTCTTTGTCAATCTTTTTCTACTCAGTCACATTCATATCAAACGCACAACGCTGCAAAAATACAAATGAAATGAAAGCTATATATATATATATATATATATATTATATATATATATATATATATATATATATATATATTATATTTATATATATATAAATTCCATCAACAAGAGACTATACAATGTGTGTGTATATGCATGACGGTATGTATGAATGTATGTAGATATGTATGAATCTATGTATGAATGCATGTACTCCAAGAGAACAAAATAATGATGATAATAATAATAATAATAATGTGAAATTGCCAAGCAAAATAGATAAAGAAAGCGGTCTGAATGAGACTGGAACAAATGGTGCGGCACTCTGCAGCAGGGTGGGCCGGCTCATAATCCAGCAGCTGCTAGCTATGCTACAAGACATAAGCGGAGTAAACAAGATGCTTATGAAATGTTACTACCTGAGCACCGCAGTGGATGCAAATGTCGTGTCTGTCAGAGGGTACAAAAAGCGAATGCACAGTGAATGGCAGGCATGGAACTGTTCGATATTACTGAACAGAGATTATGAGACCAAGCAAGAGCAATACGAAAGAATGGATGGTTAACAGAATTGGAGCTAGAAGCTACTAAAAGAAGGATAACGAGTGAGGCTAGTCATGCGAGAAACGAAAGTTGTATAGTAGAAGAGATGGACAGAAGAATATAATACTGTGAATTATGAAAGAATTAAGATCAGTGACTATTCAACATATGAAGATCGAGTAATAATAGACATAATTTGGGATCTATAAAATACAGAAGGCGAAAAATGTATGTGCGACATTAAGAAGGCTAACCAATGGAGACTAAATCAAGAAAGTAATAAGGTCAATAATGTACTGAGACACATTAAAACAAAGAACATCAAACAAACAAATCGTCTTGTCAAGGTTATTAGTAGGAATGTGGCAGAAAGAATGGGATTGAGAACTACTGAGAATAGAACAGCGATGGACAGAAGAGAAAATAAACAATGGTTGTGGAAAAGAAGAATATATGAAGATATAAGCTCCTTGAACAGTTTAGTGTCAGTACGTGTCTGGAAAATAAATTCGGATTTTAAAGATAAATAGAAATTCGAAAAAGTTAGGAAGAAATACGGTGTAGATACAAAAAGTCTGAATGTTTTAACTGAAGAATGAAGCAGCCCCTACGGATTAAGCAATACCAGCAAAAATATTGTTTAAAACCGACCAGCGAAAAGTTTACCAACAGATTAATGATGATAAAAAACGTGAAAGATCAATCCCTGATGATGATGAAAGTAAACATTTTTAGGGTAAGATATGGAGTAAGTATGAACAACACAATACTAAAACTGGATGGCTCTGCAGCCTGAAGCAAACAGCTTCTTATCTACAGCAAGAGGCTATCCACGTCATAGAAAATAATTTCAGAACTACGAATAAAAAGAGAAGCAATTGGAAAGCAGCAGGAAAGGAACTGATGGTGTACAGGGTGATTGGATAAAAATGTTCAGTATTTATCATAAACTGATCGCAGAGCAATTTAATGCATTGATTAAAGGAGAAGAAACCTCGGGATGTTTGACAAAAGGAGGAGCCGGTGTTGTGCCTGAAATATTTATCAAATGGAAAAGCGGCTGCCAATTTGTTCCCTCTTATTAATGTGGAAGTTACTGTCAGGAGGAATTGCAGAAGGATTGTATAAATTCCTGGATGAAAACGGTATATTACCGCCCGAACAAAAAGGCTGTAGAAGATACACAGCTACGAATGATGCACTATTGATAGACGACAAAATGTTAATGCAAGATTGTAAACGAAGGCGAAAAAATCTGAGAATGGCCTGGATTGACTATCGCAGACCTTATAAAATGATTCCACATTCGTGAATCATCGAGTGCTTAAATATGTTTGGAATTGCGAGGAAGATACGGTGTTTCCCGAAAAGAAGTATGGTGGGATGGAAAACAGAACTGACAACTTATGGAAAGAGCTTGGGCATTTACTTTCGGTGATTTTTGTTCTGTGCATGATACCCCTGATTTTGGTACTAAGGAAAATGAACCTGGTATACAAATAAACAGAAAAATCTCAAGCAATAAACCACGTTCCCTTTATGGATGATTTGAAATTGTATGGCAAAGATGAGACTCAAGTGAGTTCCTTTGTGAACACGGTCCACTGTTTTAGTACTGATATAAGAATTGAATTTATACTCAAGAAATGCGGAATAATTTACCTAGCAGGGATAAAATTACCGATCAGAGACCTGATTAAAGAAATTGAAAGAAGGATATAAATACGTTGGTGTACCAGAGTCCAAAGAGATAATGAAAAAGGAAATGAAAGAGCAACCGATGATGGAGTATTTCCGAAGACTGGGGTTGGTGTTGCGTTCAAAATTGACTGGATTGAATAAAATCCAAGCAGGTAATACGTGAGTGAGAGCATCACTTCGGTATTGAGTAAGAATTATAAATTAGCAAAAGAAAGATGTGAAGAAAATGAATATCAAGACCAGAAAAATGTTGACAGTACACAGAGCCTTCTATATTAAGTGGGACACCGATTGACTGTACTTGTCCAGACGGAGGGGGAATATTTAATAAGTTCCCGGGACTGTATCGAAGCAGAGGAAAACAGCCTAGGGTGGTATTTTAAAATGCCGTGGAGCCAATGATGAAAGACACGAAGAAGGCCGTCGCCATCAACACTGCAAATTTTGTAACTAGAGAAAAAATTTAAACAAGAAATGAACAAAACAAAAAGTAAAAGTATGCTCTCTCACTCTAATAATATGGAGAAGATGAAGGAAAGGAAGAAAAGAAAATGAATTGTTATTACTATTATTGTCGTTTTTATTATTACTGTTGTTATTATTATCGTTATTATCATTTATATTGTTATTCATTTTCTTTTTCTTCCTCTTTTGCACTGCTTCAGTCAATAAGTAATAGACATAATAATAATAATAATAATAATAATAATAACAACAACAACAACAACAACAACAACAACAATAATAATAATAATAATAATGATAATGACAGTGATGGTTTCAAATTTGGCCACGAGTCCAGTAATTATGGGGCAGTTTGGAAATGTCAATTACATAAATACCAGCGCTAAACTGGTACGTAATTTATCGACCCCGAATAGATGAGAGGAAAAGTTGACCTCGGAGGAATTCGAAATTAAATGATAGCCGGAAGAAACGTTGTACCAGGCCAAGGGATCAATATCAAAAGTTCGTACACTCTGTATATCGAACGAAATAACTATTTCTAAAATAACGGCAATTAAATTAGACTCCTATCATGTGAGATTTCAGAACGAGAATACGACAAAGAACAGTATAATTTTCAAAAACCGTGGCTTGGAATATATTAGTGGAAACAGATTAAGAGCTAAGTTATTCTATTGGCGATTTAGCTATAATTGTGTGAGGCTAAATATATTAATTTCAGAAAATGGTGTTTTTGTGTATGCATGTACATGCACTTGTAATTGTTCGTGTGTTAGAAGCGTGTATATGATCGATATATTTAAATAGATAGAGAAAGAGCCTGAGACAACACGTTTCACATGAATGCATAGATATGGATCGATGGACGTATGGATGGAGATAGCTGAATGAATAAATGATTGAATGCAGGCGTCACAAGATGGAAGATTTGATCATTCTTGAAAAGGATACTCTGATAGAAGTAGAGATCTATGGATCGATGGATAAAGAGAAATATAAGTAGAGAATTAGATCGATATATTGACATCTAGATAAATATATAGACATGCTGACAGAGAGATTAATAATTTGGATAGTATAAAAATACTTGGATGAATATATATATATATATGTGTGTGTGTGTGTGTATGTGTAGGTATGTATGTATATACACATATACTTATATATGAGAATATCAAACGCCTTTATAATTAAATGAATCAGAAAATATAGAAAGGGCACACGCATGGAATCTCTGACGGACGATCTTATTTTACCCCTGATGCACTTACAGGAAATTATAGAGTGTATCTTTGATGTCTTGTGAAATATTTTACTTTGGTATTCAATCGCAATTTATAACTGGAGTTCATTAAAAATGGCAATGATCACTGTAGGAGAAGTATTATTGTGAATATATTTTAATGTAACAGAGGATGGTGATGTGGATGAGG
>NC_043005.1:69701448-69716448 GCF_006345805.1 Octopus sinensis
ATTTTCACACAACCACAACCCCAGCTAGTGTTCTAACTAAAATTTGAGGAATTACCTATTGGAGGATTCATAATTAATTATAAAATATATAAAAAATATAAAATATAAATATAAAAATCCAATTATATATATTATATATATAAATATAGATATATATATATATATATCTATTATTAGTGAATTGAAGAAAAGGAGTTGAACGAAGATTGAACAGAAATCGTCTTATTACATTCTACACCTGTTTCGAGGGCACAATTTACCAAATTCCGATTGAATAAAGAGACCTATTGTGTCTTTCTCTTCAGGAGAAATGGAAATCGTTGGAAAAAACAAAACAGAAACAGAGGCGGAGCAAAACAAATCGAACGAGGCTCTTAGGAGCCTCGTTCGATTGTTTGCTTCAGGAGCCTCGTTCGATTTGTTTTGCTCCGCCTCTGTTGTTTTTGTTTTTTCCAACGGATTTCCTATTTCTTCCTGAAGAGAAAAGACACAATATGGTCTCTTTATTCAATAGAATTTGGTAAATTGTGCCTTTCGAAACACGTGTAGAATGCAATAAAACGATTCTGTTCAATCTTCGTTCAACTCCATTCTTCAATCCACAAGATATTAAAATTCAATTATCCGCACCAACGCACGGTTGCAACACCATAGGGTTGTACCTCCAACCGTGCTGGCTTTTGCTGTGATTTTGCTACCAAGGTATCGGTTAAACTTTTGATTAATCTGCAACAAGATTATCATTTTCTATTTCACAAAAATATATATATAGTATATATATATGTATATATAATATATGTAATATCCAATATATATAATATATATATATATAATAGATATATATATATAGATATATATATGTGTGTGTGTGTGTGTGTGTGTGTGTGTGTGTTGTGTGTGTGTTAGGTATAGATAGCAAATAAGAAAATGGAGGAGAACAATATTCTTTTAAAATCTAGTTTCAGCTCACAAGCTGTGGCCATGCTTGGGCACCGCCATTGCAATATAAATTAATTGTAAAATCCTCTTTCTCTTCACCCATTTAATACACTAGGTAATGTTATTGAATTGCAATAAAAGACAGTTGTGTATTAATAATTGGGCATTCTACCAACAGTATATGAGATTGATATTATCCCTAGTGGGTTGTATTCACATCCCCCTAACTTTCTTGGATTTATATATATACATATATATATATATATTCTTTTATTATTCTTTTAATCGTTTATTTGTTTCAGTCATTTCACTACGGCCATATATATATATATAAGTATCAACGATGTCCAGATATCAATGCATTACGGCCGTTTCAAGCGGCTCTATTTAGTCGATCATGGGAAACATTGCACCAATTTTGAATAAACCACTCTTCTCGGACGCAACCAACCTTATATATTTCCTACATTGAGTATAAACCATTTGTTTTTAACAAAACTTACAACAGTTCTGGCAACCGAAATAGTTACATTGTTTACTCCTATTTCTGTGGCAGAATGAATTTAGTAAATAATGCACATCTACAGTCCACTATAATTTGGAGTGGCATATTATATTAATGAGAGTCAAAATGAAGAAAAGATATATAGATCTACATTCATCATTATTATATTTCTCATATTATTTGCCGCATATTGTCTCCAATTCTTAAGAATTCAACCCATTGTGAGTTGAGAGCTACGTTACTAGTAGAGGAGATAGATTAATTAAATGTGATATACTCCATCCATCCACAGGCCTATATTTTATTGAGACCTAAAGTCTTGTCGTATCTATATAAAAAGACCTGTCAGTGACCTGCTAGTAAGAGAATGACAGAAGTAAAGGGAGGTGATAACTAGAGTGAGGAAGAAAGCGGTGGCCAAATATATTTAGGTTTAAGCAAATAGAAGGTGCATAGGTTTGAAAACAAAACGAGGCCAAAACTTTTACGGAAAGTAGTTAAAACTGAAGATAACGAAGCATATCTCAACTCTAAAATAAATATATAAAAAGACAAACTTAATTAACTAGCAGGAACTTAACTCTCAGCTCCTAATAGACTTAATTCTTTTGAGATGAAGACAATACGCTGCAAATAATCCTAGAAATGTAGTAATGATATATGTAGAACTCTTTCTCCTTTCCACATTCTCGACTCCCACTATTCCACTATGCTTCTTCAAACCATAGTGGGCTGTAGAGATGCATTATTTACTAACTACAGGTGGTCTGTACAGAGACAATGTTTTTTTTTTTCCTGTTGAAAAACTGCACTAAATTTGAGATAAAACAATACAGAAAATAACTTCATAAATTCTTTAGATATTTTTTTCGTTTCCGTTGCCATAGACCGTAAAGTAAACATTTTCGATGAGATGCAACTTTCAATTTGGAAAGTGGCATGTATGAAACATACCAGAAGCCTAATGACTGCTTAAGATACATAAATGTCAATTCTAATCATCCGCCTTCCATAATCAATGGTATAATTAAGAACGTAGCTAACAGAATATCGAGATTATTAGCTGGTAGAGAACAAACAAATCAAGACTTCACAGAATTTAACACCAATAACAAAAATAAACAGAGAGACTGCAAAAACTGAGATAACGTAAAAGACGGTGGCAATAAAATTGAAATGTATCATCAAAAAAGATACAACAGAAAAGATTGCGAATACAGGAAAACAAAATCAAAAGGCCACCAGATAAACATAAACATAAAAATAAGAAGAATACGAATGCTGTAGAAAATCCGTCTGTCCCCTCTTGAACCAATGTATCCAAAAAATATATTATATAAATGCGTAATATTCATCACGCAATATAAATACGTGTAAATGCTGCCAGGGAAAAAAAAACAATTCTAAGTCCGTTATCGAAACCACATCTCGTCATACCGAAAGTGAATAGACGAGACGCTACCTCACGGGCAGACATCATAAGGGGACTGAAAGAATAAAAAATTAAATACCAAATGGAATGTCAAAAGTAAAAGAATAAAATGTACACCCATGTAATTCGCTATCCGGAAAAAATGTGACCTTTGCCTTAAGGAAGCATTGACTATACTGCTGAGTAATAAAATATGGCAAACAAAACTGAGAAAATTCCATGGTGTAACCACTGCACGAAATAGGCATTTTCCAGATGGTACAGTGTATAAAAATTATAATTATTATTCTATTTCACCAAAGCCATTCTTTCCCGTCTCCACGTCTGTATAGGGGTCTGTGTATTTATGAAGGAGTGTCCGACGATATAACTATGTATATTAATATGAGTAGTAAAATGTATATGTGTCTATGTATGCGTGTGAATGTGTTTGTTGATCGGTATGTGTATGTTTGTGTGGCTGTGCATCTATGTACGTGTACATATATTTATAAATACACATACACACACACACACACACACACACACACACACACACCACACACACACACACACACACATAAATATATATATATATATTATATATATATAATATATATATATATATATATATATATCAGTAAATGTAATATGTGACAATTATTCGGTAGCCAAGATAAAAGTCTGAGTTTCGGATGCTGAGGTGGAAATCCACGCCACTATCTCTTCAGTTATCCGACCGGATAACTGAAAAGATGGAGGCGTGGATTTCCACCTCGGCATTCGAAAGTCAGAGTTTTATCTGGGCTACCGGAAAATTGTCACATATTACATTGATTGAAAATTCCTCTATTTACATAATATCGAGGTCTCTTTCTTTCTTTTGTTATCGTACCGTTTGTACCAATATATATCTCTATATATATATATATGTGTGTGTGTGTGTTTGTGTGTGTGCATGTGTGTGTACGTGAGTGTGTGTGTGTATGAGGATGCCCAGATATGAAGTGGTATATCTGCGTGTCAGTGATTGTATAATTATGAGCGTATGTATGAGTGTATTTGCGAAATAATAAAAGTTAGAATATACAGCCTAACATGTAAAACTACGTAAACAGAACACATACACAATACCGCTCATGTGGAGCATGCAGAGGCACGCTCACAGTGAGGAGAGTGAAATTGTCAGCGTTTACTAGATTCAAAGAAACCAGCTGGATTTGACAGCATCGAAGTCAAACATTTACTTACGGAAACAGCGATTATATATCACCCGAGGAGGTACAACTAGGTCCTATTATACAGGTAAACCGTTATTTAGTTTAAGTTTAAATCATGTATATATATGGAACTCGTTTGCATCGAAATATGTGAAGATGTCATTAAACCGCTGTCGAATCGTTCTCCGTCTTCCTTTTGTCTCTTCTTACCTATAAAACTAGCCAATAGAATCATATATTACTGCCAAAAGCGAACTTCATCCAGTATATATTAAATTAGTCTGAAAATCACACACACAGAGACACACACACGCACACAGATTCATATATATATATATATATATATATATATATAGTACAATTTATAATTTATATATATAACATACACACACATATATATAGATATATGTAGTTATGTAAGAATATATACATACGTAGTAAATATATGCATCCCTATATATACACATAAATGTGTGTGTGCCTGTGCATTTAGATGCTTATGTGCTTGCGTATTTATACATGTGAGTTGCGTGTGTATTTAAGTAAGTATATCACCCTGTATGATGTTCATGACACAAAAACAATATATGCTATTCAATTAGACACGGAAAGTCGAAAGTTACGAGACAACACATCAGCAGCAATCTCCAGAGGAAAAACGAAAGTACCAGACAAAATGAATATTGTCATTTGCTCGGTGATGATCATAAATAATCAACGTTGCTTACTTTTGACCATATATACTCTAATATACGCTAATATAAATGTATTATCTACTGGTAAGGTAAGTAAGATATATTGATTGTCCTGCCTTTTGATCTGCTTTGAACCATTTCCTTGTTTCGGTGTCCTTTATTAACTATTAGTTTATATCCTTAAATTTAGTACCGTTGGTTATTATAGAGACTAGACAATGAATTAACTACCGCATTATATTTCAGTTAATACGTCTGGAAGTAAATAATAATGTATATATATTTTTTGATATACATTAATCATGAGTGGGCGCTATTTCTGAGAGTCGATAACCTGTTGATTGAAATATTCCTTTCGTTATTAACTTATATCTACAAACGTTATGATGTTTATTTTTTACTCTGCTTGTCAGACATTGAACAACAATTCTTGTCACCTGTATTAAAATCCGCTCGTTGAATTTCTAAACCTTCTATGATATCATTCAACTACGGTTGTAGCTCAATACTATTCTTAAGGAGGCAATTTACTCACATGCAGCATTTTTCAGAGCTCTGTCGCTAATTCAGTTGTAAGCCAAATTGAAATCTGTTAACAGTTTTGAAGAGGACTGGTCCGTAGCTCCATTTTAGCATAAGACATTGCGATTTGGTCCAGAGAAAAACCCGTTTACATTAAAATTTGTAGCAACGTTGAAGGAGAGTAACACCGCCAATCAAGTTTAGATCTGAATATTTTAATTTTATTTTAAAGTCAAAATATATTTATGTTAGCTTCGGTAATAGACGAAAGCTTGTACAATTTCATAGTTTTCGTCCTATGCAACAAAAATGTGTATCCAAAAAGTAGTGAGATAAAATAACATGAAAAATATATAAAAGTAAAACAAAAAATTGGATCTAAGTATAATTGAATTGTTTTATTTAAAAAACAAACAATATTTTAATTCAGCTTAAACGACAGAGGTGAATTCCAGCAAGTTCATGGTATCAATCTCATGCAAGGAAGTTTTAAAGGGAAACGTTATGAGTATTTGTTTCTCAAATTTTAGGGAGGTAACATAGTTCTATCCATTTTTATGAATATAGTTCTATGAGAAGACTTCTAATATATGTCACCGGCTTCATTGAAGCAAGGAAATCATTATCATTGACACCGCTAATTTGCAATTAGTTTAATTACATCATCTGTATTAATTAAGGCAAGTATATCATGTAAATACAGTCCCGTAGTATGTGAGACGAGAAACAGAATCGTAGTAATTTACATTGAAAGGAATAGCTGTTGTTAAGACTTCTCAAAGAATCATTCAACTACAGTAGTAGCTTAATAATATTATTAAGGCCGCAATTTACTCTCACGGAACATCGTTTAGGGCTTTGTCACTAATTCAGTTCTTGACCAAATTGAAAAGTCTGAACAGTTTTCAAGAAGACTGGTCTCTGTAAGTAACGCTTCCAATCAAGTTTAAATCTAAATCACATTTTTATTTTAAAAGCAAACTATATTTATCTTAGCATAAGTAATAGAAGAAAGCATGACGAATTTCTTAGTTTTGGTCCCATGCACCGAAAGATTGTATCAGATAGGGTGTGAGGAAAAATATGAAAAAAATATAAAGGAAAAAACATGGATTTAAGTATACAATGAACTTCTTTGTTAATTTTAAAAACAAACTGTATCTTAATTAGCTTAAATGATAGAGCTCAATTCGAGGAATTTGATTAGTAAAACATTCAATAATAATCGTTCAATCACAAAAATTAAAATATTATTTTAAGATTTATTTAATTTATTATTCAGTTTTCAATACGGTACAATCTGAAATTATTAATTAATACATTATTGATTAGCACAATAGTATAGCCTGGAAAAAATGGATAACATGTAAAATGCAAGCCAGAAGAATAATATTCTTAAGATTAGAAACCTGGAAAAGTACCAGACAAGTTATTACTCGTGGAAAAGTTCAAAAGTTCAGAATAAGTTATTACATCTGGTAAGGTACAGAACAAGAAAATGTTTACTGAACATTTTGCAGCCAAGGATAAAATTTGAATATTAAACATAATTTGATTTTAATTAACAAAGTAACATTATAATTAAAAATGTTACCATTATTTTTTTTTTAAATATTGACACACTAGAATATATAAAAATGAGAGCCAGAAGTGCCAATACTGCTAAAGTTTTATGCAGAGGTTAAATGGTATATATGGTAAGCAACTTCATTATGTAACAAATAGGCTATCAAGACTAACAATGTGAAGGCTTGACAATAACTTAGGCCACAACCAAGGAAATTTTACTGTGAATTTGTTGTTATAGGTAGATTTTATTGTAATGTATAACGCATTTTTGTATTATTCTAATTACTTTTCTAATTATGTACTACTATTATCTTTATATCTTATTTTCGAATTTCTAATTATTAATTAATAATTTTAAGAAATTAATATTTTTAAGTGTTTATAGATTGTGATCTTGGACAGGTACCACCAATTTGGTTAATGTACTGCATTTCCATTATCAAGGATGCGAGTGCAATTACTCAATCTTTACATTTCCTTGCAGCAGCATACATAAGGGTTTACTTTCGAAAACTAAAATAAATTTAATAAATTCCATTAACGAATGATGAAACATAGATTTTCTGTAAGTCACTCACAAGATATCGGGACTGCGCGTTTCGATCCAATACTTTGTCATTTACTGCAAAGGAGAATATTTTCAAATCTATATGGATATTTCACGTTACCAATGAAAGGTTCCATTCATTCTCGTTTATGATATTAGTGTGACTAGAACAGTCCGTAACTTTCCGAGAAATTCCTAGCGCAGTATATAGTAAGTAGATTATTGTTATGTATAATTACCTCAATGTAATTGTTTAACGTGCTAGAAAGAATAGCCATAATTTTCTAAAGGTAGAAAAACACTACTAAAGACATTGAAGATATTCCTAGATAAATAAGACGAGTTGTCGAACCTTCTAACATACGTCAGAATCCGCATAATTGATATGGTGTTAAATACTGACGCAGCCATTAGCTGCTGTTCAATATAGATGCTGGTTAGAGTGTTGCTTGTATCATTTCCTTTCTCTGTCGTAAGCATTCTGAATTTGAATTTACGTGCTTTGCCATACGCAATGCAACACTAATCGACAGATCCAGCTGCGAGTCTTTAACTAAATTGATAACGTGAAAATAAAAATGACTCTTGTGTATATTTAATTATTCTCAACTTGTCAAGATTATGTTTTGTCAGTTCGTCTCTGCTGGCACAGCTTATTCTGTGAAACATCAATTCAATAATACTCTCTACAGAACAGTAATAAAGGTTGAATATTTTATTACCATCGTTGTTTGCAGAAGATTTAAAGCCAAGATGCAAGACTTTCAACATGAAAAGATAGAACAAATATCGAAATCATCTCTCAGTAGCCGTGTTATTGTATTGAATTGTCAAGAGAAAAAGAAAGGGAAAATTAACACGGAAGTGTACACGACGCATATCTGAAGACGCAAATTTCTGAATAGTATACGGGGATATATTTTGTCTATTCAAACATGAGATGGCTATTGTCCACAAATATTGGTTTTGAACTTGACAGGAGGCTGATTTACACACAGAAAAGCCGCATTGATTTCAACGCACTCAGTGCACTATTCGTTCTTGCTATATCGATCATTGTAGCATCGCACATCACAGTCGGTATTGAAATTTAAAGGAAAATCGAAAATATCTTAAAGCAGTAACGTTTCGCCGATTTCTCTTGATCATAAGCATTCCACTAAAAACGCTTATAAGTATTCAGCGCTAACATAATATATACATACGTATGCATGTGAACATATAAACACACACACATTTGTATGTTTATATACATTTACACACACACACATATATATATATATATACATATATATATGTGTGTGTGTGTGCCTGTATGTGTCTGTGTGTGTATGTATATCTACATGCATACATACATACACATCTATATGAATGTATGTATGATGGGAGCCTGTGTGTATGTTTACGTGTATGCTTGTGGCTGTGTGCGTGTGTAAGTGAAGATATGCATCTATTATGAACGTTTTCGAGTTTCTAATGCCTAGTGAGGTAGAAACATGATTTGGATACTATCTTATCTGAACAGAAGATAGGATCTTTTCCTGCTCTTTTCGTAAAGATGTTTTAAGTTCTGGTGATATTTTTTTTATATTTTGTGATTATATTCCCATCCCAAGTGGAGATGTTCTCCATTGCAATTTGGTAATTGGAAATCATATTCTAGAGACGGAAAAAATTTTAATTAATCAAAAATTGAGATCGTAGGCAAATGATATTGTTGTAATTATGTTTTTTCACATGCCTACTACTGGACATTTTGAATTATTTCTCTCCGCTCATATTTATTTTTTGCTTGATGCATATTGACTGTTTATATTTATGTATATATTTATCTTCATTGAATACAAGAAATAAATTAGGGTACTTTTCGTGCTAAACACCATGACTAAGGTAGAAACATATGCTACAATCTCAACTCATCAACTGACAGTAAATTTACATCTTATCCTTAATATCATGATCACCCTCCACAATACACAATTCATTAAATTATACCACTTCTCATATACTCCTTTCGTAATTATTACATAAATGTACAGGTGGACATTATTCTTTTTCTTAAAAAACATCAAATTTTGTAGTATTTGGTAATCCTATTTTTATCTACACCCCCCCGCACACGCAAAAATATATACTGATATATATACACATATATATATATGTGTGTGCGTGTGTGTGTATATATACATGTATATATATATATATATATATATATAGAGAGAGAGAGAGAGAGAGAGATAGTTACATATATACCGATAGATGTGTATGTATGTTAATTTATAAATCTGTATATATATCTATATATAAATGTGCGTGTACGTTTGTGTGAGTGTAAGAGGTACATTTCAGAGATTTTGAGGCTTTTTAGTAGTATGTAGTATTATCCTTAACCAATAGAATTTTAGCGTATCATTATTATATTCTTAGCGGTCAAGTTTGTTACTCCCCATTGAAATAGACGGCTGTAACAGCTGTTTGACACATCCTGAAGGCAATATTTCTCACAGTTCAGTAGTTCACAGAAGGCAGCTGGGACCTGAAGACAATTTTGGAAGCACTTTATGTATTAAAATTCTGTCAACAGAAGCATAAGAATTGCCCTAGACAGACATTGGATTAATTTGTAGCCTAGCATTTACTTTTTATGCTCGAACAAGAGGCTCCAAATGCAGGTCTACCACTAAGTTCATGATAACATCGCTATTATGATGCTATGTACATACACTAGGGACATCAGGGTCCACAGTCAACACATTTGAGACAATTTGTGTGAGTTCCGGAAGAGATTTCATCGTTAATATCTAGAGATCTTCCACCAAAACTGTGCAGCTGTTCAAAATTTCATTCTATTAAAAAAAAGTATTTGAACGAAATGGGTATCCAACCTCTTGCTTATCCTCATTATGATGTAAACTTTGCTTCGTTTCCCATTTCATTTTTCCCCAAGCGAAAGGTGTACATCAAGGAGGTTGTGACGATAGTTCAGGACACCTTCCCTTTCTGAAGTATCATAGAGACCTCACAAATTGGCTCGAAAGCTAAAACAAGTGCATTAAGTAATTCCAAGAATCTTTTAAACTTTTATAAGTCTTGCACTACTTTCAAAGTAATAAAAGATTCTCACAAAAAAAATCCAAAAGATCTAATATAGCACGTTTTCTGTATATATATATATATATATATATATATATATATATTATATATATATATATATATATACACACACAATTAAGATTCAGCTGAAACAGGTACTCAATTTGATGTTACACGTTATGTCGGGTTACCATGCACACAAAGCAATATTAACTAAAAATCAAACTTGGTACGTAAGTGCCGGCCACATGATACTCTTGCAGTGTATGCTGATAATTATATTCAGATCCGTGGATGTGAAACTACGTGAAACCAGTCGAATTGTCCTCAATGTTTGGAGTTCATGAATACCTCTGACGAAAACGTATTCTTTGTAATTTTGCTTTCATTAATCAATTAAAGGAGTCTTTGGAAACCGTCGAAATGGAGTGACACATGTACCTCTTTGTTACTCACTGATATATATACAATAAAAGCAATTAAGATTCAAGTCAATTCCAATGAATTTACTTGAATGTGGTACTTAACTTAGATGCACCAGAAAACTATATGGTGTTAACCATACAGTAATGTGGGGTGATTATAAACGAGAAAGAAGCAACAAGAATGGATTAGTTTTTAGTACAATTGTTTCATACAAAGACAGGCTTTATTAAAAGTTGCAAAAATTGCAGCAGATAAAAGTGTCCCGTACTCATCAGCTAAAATACATAAGAGATCTCCAAACATCTTAGTGGGTGAGGCTATACTCATGAAGTATTGGAGATAATTTCATTAAAAGCAGATTTAGGTTGTAAACAGATTTCCGAAGTTCCTTAATGATGATGCACAGTCTTATCACAGGTTTTAAAAAAAGCTTATTAGCTTCACAGAGAAGGTGAATTAATCCGTAGTGTAGATATAAATTTCCAGAGATATGTGCATCATCATTAAGGAACTTCGGAAATCTGTTTACAACCTAAATCTGCTTTTAATGAAATTATCTCCAATACTTCATGAGTATAGCCTCACCCACTAAGATGTTTGGAGAACTCATATGTATTTTAGCTGATGAGTACGGGACACTTTTATCTACTGCAAATTTTGCAACTTTTAATAAAGCCTGTCTTTGTAAGAAACAATTGTACTAAAAACTAATTCATTCTTGTTGCTTCCTTCTCGTATATATATATATATATATAATATATATATATATATATATATATATATATATATATATATATATATAATATATATATATATAATATATATATATACATACATATATATATACATGTATGTATGCATACACACGCTCACATATCCTTACATGTGTTTGAGTGCTTTTTCGTGTGTGTGTGTGTGTGTGTGTGTGTGTATGTGTATGTATATATATAAATATATTTATATATACATGCATATACACTAGCGAATGATCATTGATGCTTGCAATCAGGCACCCGCTCAATTTATTTGTTCTTCGTCGTGAAATATTTTAAATAGTTGTTTTTTACCCATGACTAGAAAAGGTTGGGAACACTCCATCTAAAAGTGAAACTCAAATCAGTATATGAAGTTTAATATGTGTGTGTTAGCCTGTGTATGTATGCATATTATATGTATGTGTTTATGAAAGAACACATGTATTCCACATGACTTTTGTCATTTATGTTTCGAGTAGTAATTAAATATTAGTTCCAGCATATTTCGACCATATCAACCCGCACTATCTCAAAAATGTGCGTGAAATTTGTGTCTGTAACAGATACCGTTATTATAACTGATACAAACATCACCGTATATTTGAAGTAGTTTTAAACAAATGTAATATTGGATTATTTCATCTACATATGTGCTGCGTAAATATGCTTGTTAATACCAAGAATTACGACTAATCATATTTAAAATACATAAAAAGCCATAAGAGTTTTTATTGATATAATGATTAGATATGTAGATAAAAAATATATTTTCTATTTCCTTGCAATTTTTGCGTCTACAACAATGTAACATACATTAGATTCACTTTCACAAATGAAGTGTTCTTTTAAAAAACAATAGAGGTGAAAAATCGTTTCTCTTTACACTCATTCCCCTTCCTAGAATACACACAAGTACAATACAATAAAAAAAAGAGACGAATAAAAGTTACACAAAGTTAACTAGGAAAGAACAACTACATATATTTATGCAGAGAATTGATTCTGACAGACAAATGTAACCTTTCCAGCTGATTTCAATCTCTCTACCATTAAATCTTATCAAAAGTCAGTTTAATATGAACAAAAAACTGTACTTTTTTAATTTATTATTTATTTTTATCTGAGAGCACTCCTACATTATAGATACAGCAAAACAAAAGATTGAAATAATGCTTTAGACATCAATAGATTTTGATGAGAGATAAAATCTACGCATACATAAATACACACATACATGCATACATATAACCTACAACTATATATTTGCATGGTAGGTGTGTGTACGTGTATAGACATAGATAGGCACATGAAGGCCTTTGTAGTTTGGAACATAATAATATACTGACAAACAAACCAACACGTCCATTTTCTAATTCATGTATGTGGAGTGTAATTTATGTGCCTGTGTGTCTGTCTAAAGAAATGATTGTAAAACATCTGTGTAATTAGTCGCACGAAAGCGTACATAAATATAAAATTGCATACTCCATCGCTTTCGACATGCATTGCATCAGTTGTACTGCAGGATGGATTGCTGACCCGGTAACTATTCAGTCACACGTGCATTTCACAGGTATTCGAACTGAAAACGCAATTTCCAAGAGGTGTCAATAGGAGACAGTGTGATGATACTGTGCCTTTAGATTTAAGGTATAGTTTCACCGGCTGCATTTCGCATATTTCTTGTTTTTCCATCTTTGACCAGAAATGGGAACTGGCGCCAGTTACCATTTAGAGAGATCGATCCGTATTCCTCACGATTCCAAAATGGATTTCGGAACTACTTAGACATGGTTGTAAACTTTACGTACATACTGAATGAGTAATCGTCTTCGACGTTATTGGAAATTTGTTTACTACCGTAAATAATGTGTTTTTCAAGTAAATTTAAAGTAATTCATATCATCAGATAATTGATTTATTTTAGAGGCAGCAATTGCTTGTTTTCTGGGCTTGAATCCACATTAGCTTTGAAATTAAAACCGATCATTTTTACACCGATTTCTCATTAAATAAACAGTCATACAAAAATCATCCAGTTTGTGCAATTGTACTGATTGAACTACATTTTTGTTACAGCTTCGAACGTATGTGATTTTATTGGAATACACTCCGTTACAAGTATCAAGACTATGTCCCCCATATAAGAGTAAATTTTTCGTTTCCATCCGCAACTAATAGAAACCCGCATCTGGAGCTAATTTAACTTTTTGAACTTTGGACCATAAACGTCAACATTAAGGAGAATTTCTTTTCACTTTTTGTGTTTCTGCTCTCGAGGGGTCTTTAAATTCATGACGCTCAAATTGTATATATTTCAGAATAAATTTACAATATTCCTTGCAGTTTATTTCAGAATACTGAAAAGCAAAGACAGCTGTAATACTATTTACATAAGGGCAATTTATACTTATGCTTTTCGTCCCACACTCACCACTGTATGCATTGTATACATTTCTACTCTAGGCACAAGGCTCGAAATTTTGTGAGAGGGGACCAGTCGATTAGATAGACCCCAGTGTGCAACTGTTACTTAATTTATCAACCTCGAAAGGATGAAAGGCAAAGTCGACCTCGGCGGAATTTGAACTCAGAACATAAAGACACACAAGATACCGCTAATTTGATAGGCATTTTAGACAAGTATTTACATCCTGACTTTCAGGACCTTTTAACATTGGTTTCCCCTCACAATATCGCAACAAGGCCTTATCATTGATTATTTAGGGTCACCATTGTGATTAATCCTGTAATTTTTGTTGTTTTGCATGTTTTGGAGCTTTTGCAATTAAAATATTTTTACTACTACCGTAAGTATCCCCATCTTTTAACATTTAGTTTCTGCTATAAGTGCAGTTGTTTATCATATGCTTGATATTATATCTGTGGCAGGTTTTTACTCTTCTATATTTTTAGAAATGAGGAATTGTGTACATTATTTACATTTGATGGATACTTGTCCTCATCTTCTTTATGTTAAGACAACGTTTCGGCTGATATACCCTCCGGCTTTATCATGTGTCTTGGGGAAATTTCGAACATGGGTCTACTCCATGTAAAGGGCTCTCCGAAAAAGATACAAAAGATATGCGTCCCATATGATATCAGGACATTATTCTAGAGTAATACAAACTTCGCAAATATCTCTTTCGGGTAAAATCACAAATAGAAGAGAATATGACCAAAAACTGCGTGTACTGTACTCCATCCTATGCAGCTGTGGTAGGTTATACAAAGGCGAAAAATGCCGCCCCCTCAAAATAAAGGTAGAGGAATGTCGCAAACATGTGACACGAGGAGATATTGAAAAATCGTGTA
>NC_043005.1:69721448-69728948 GCF_006345805.1 Octopus sinensis
AATATAAACAAGACTTGGCACGCAAGCAAAGGAAAGGAAACACGTTGCAAACAGAAAACCAGACAAATTAAACAATTAGCAAGAAGATATGTGAAGTGACGACGACAATATAATTTTCAAGTGTACGTGCGTGACCAGAGAGTTGGTGAGAATCAGACAGAGTCATTGACACGCATACACACATTTACACAGATATATACATACTTAAATACATATATGGTGTGTGCGTGTGTGTGTGTTGTAAAAGAGAGTGGGTTTAAACAAGGTCAATGATAGAAAATCAATAAGAATGCAGACAACAGAGATATACGCAGGAACCTGACGTGAAAGGAAGTGATGTGGCGGCAGTTCAGTACGATGCTTGAGTGAGTGCCATAGAAAATAACACTTGTAATTGACTGTAAATTGTTGCGCCTAGAATATATTAATTTTTTCATTACTTAACTGAACAGGTAGTAGCACCCATGACAATTTGCGTTCTAATTTCTAATAGTTTGCTCGAAAGAATTAGTATACTGACAAAATATCGGTAACTTTGGTGAGTTCCTATTTCTCTGAGAATTAAGGGAAGAATTGCAAAGCAGTGGCTTTAGGAAGGCACCTGGGATGTGTAATTGTTTCATATTAAGCTATTAGTAGTTCTCACAGACAATAGGAAGAAAAATGCATGCACAACCGTATCAACGTATCAGCAAACGAATAGAGTAGCGTAAGGTGAAAATGCCGCAGCGTGATGTCGTGACCTGGAGGCGATGACTTGTAGTTTAATATATATTCTCCCTTGAATGCTTATGCAGCGTTGCGTTGTATACAAAATTAGAGATATATATATATCACTTTTTGGAGAAACATATACATATTATTCATAGGCGCAGGAGTGGATGTGTGGTAAGTAGCTTGTTTACCAACCACATGGTTCCGGGTTCAGTCCCACTGTGTGGCACATTGGGCAAGTGTCTTCTACTATACCCTCGGGCCGACCAATGCCTTGTGAGTGGATTTGGTAGACGGAAACTGAAAGAAGTCCGTCATATATATGAATATATATGTATGTTAGTTAGTTAGTTAGTTAGTTAGTTAGTTAGTTAATTTGGCTCAAAAGCAAATAGCAAGGCCATGTAGGGGGACATGGACTTAAGTACAGCGTGGTGTTCCTGTAAAGAGTTCAGGCCACTTGGGGTCCAGGGAGGCTTTGAACAAAGCGGTCGTCGGCATCTTTACCATCTCGTCTGGCAGCTTGTTCCACGGATCCGCAACCCGGACGAAGAAAGCTCCTCTCCTTCGATTGAGATGAAATCGTCGCAGGAAGAGCTTTTCGGAATGACCCCGCAGCCGACGCTCTGGAGCAGGAGTGAAGAACAGCTCTTTCGAGAGGTTACACTTTCCGCTTATGATGTTGTGGGCGAGAATGAGATCACTACGGCGGCGGCGTTTTTCAAGAGAATAAAGGTCGAGCGTCCTCAGCCTTTCTTCGTAGGACAAATTTTTGAGACCATGAACCATGCGGGTAGCCATCTTCTGGACTCTTTCGAGATGCTGTATGTCTTTGAGGAGATAAGGAGAAGAGGCTTGAATCCCATATTCCAATATGGGTCTCACCAGCGTGACATAGAGTGGTAGGAATATGGCTGCTGTGAGCATTCCGAATGACCGTCGAATCAAGAACAGAATTCCGCGTGCTTTGTTGGCAGCATGGACGCACTGGGCCGAAGGCGAAAAGGAGGAATCCACCAAGATGTATGTGTGTATATGTGTGTGTGTTTGTGTGAGTGTGTTTGTCCCCCTAGCATTGCTTGACAACCGATGCTGGTGTGTTTACGTCCCCGTCACTTAACGGTTCGGCAAAAGAGACCGATAGAATAAGTACTGGGCTTACAAAGAATAAGTCCCGGGGTCGATTTGCTCGACTAAAGGCGGTGCTCCAGCATGGCCGCAGTCAAATGACTGAAACAAGTAAAAGAGTAAAAGAGTATATCATTTAGAATGTCATTTAGAATATATATACATAATAGAAAAATTATATATCGATATGTATATGCATAATACATTTTTTATCATCGTAAGGGATTGGTTAACGTCTAAAAGTTATATAAGCTGGAGATTTTTCAATTGTATTGCATCAGTCAATTGACTAACGAAATATCTATCATTTTTTTTACCATGGTCTTAGATTTCATCGTGGTAATGATTTAGTTACTTTTAGATTCATATAAGCCTGTGTATCTCTCTAATAATATATCTATAAATGCGCGTAAGTATGCGTTTTATACAAATGCTCACACACAAATAAATATTTACGTAATTATATGTATATGCATATATGTGTATATATATATATATATAAAGGTATATGCATGTATACGCACATATATATATATATATATGTATTTATATATATATTTATATATATTTATATATATGTATGCCGAACTGACACTTGAAGAAATGCACAAATTACAACCAATGGTCATTTCGTTAGGTAAGGCAGTAATTTTACACCACGTGCCGCATAGCATACGACCCGGATCTTTCATGAAGTGTTACTCATTTGATTGCGTAGGTTTTGCTAATACCTACAAAAATATATGTATGTATACAGCATTAGAGCATTTAGTTCTCATCTCTATCAATGTGTTTTCAACGCCTTAGTCGTATTTAGTGACAGTTATGGTTTTCATATATATATATATATATATATATAACGGGAAATTTACGAAAATAAACAAAAGACGAAGGCAGGTGGAGTACAAACAAACAAATGTATTAGTATGGCGTTCTTCGACAGAAAGATACACAGAAAAGAAACAAGGAGAGAAACAAGGAGAGAAAAAAAAGGCGTGTAGGAGCCAACGGTCCTTCATGGCGTTCTAAATGCACTTTAGTATAAATACATTTTTGTCTAAACTCACATTGGTCTTAGAACTATTTTGCCTCTAGTATCTAAAAATAAAATAGAAAATTATCTAAATAAATCTACTCTAATAATCCTTTCTTGTGCAAAGAACTATCGTCTAATCATTATTTTAGTATAATGACTTGTTTGTTTTACGAGACAAACTGTATAAATTTAAGTTTCCTAATAATCCTTTTTGTGCAAAGAACTATCGTATATTGATTCTTTTGGTGTAATGACTTCATTATTTCACGACACTAACTGCATAAATTTTAGTTTCCCCGTTAATTCGTTTACATATATCTCAATGTTTTTGAGTTGTAAAGCTTATTATTCATTCTTCGTGTTTTAGTTATGTTAGTGGAGAAGATGATTAAGAGAGAATTTTCATTGTTGCAGGACCATCATACTTGTAATAGCTACGTTCATCAAAACACTGGCCCCAATATATATATATATATATTATATATATATATATATATTATATATATATATATATATATATATATGTATATATTGGTAAAAAAGGTAAGATAACAAAAGAAAGAAATAGACCTATTATGTAAATAGAGGAATTTATCTGTGAATATAATATGCGACAATTATTCGGTAGCCAAGATAAAACTCTGAGTTTCGGATGCCGAGGTGGAAATCCACACCACCATCTCTTCAGTTATCCGGCCATCGGAAAAACGCCTGGGTGGAAATCAACACCACTATCTCTTCAGTTATCCACGGTGAAATATATCCTCTTATTTTTGTATTTCTACCAGAGAAATCGTAAGAAATTTACGTTCAAAGTTGTATGCACTTCTAGAAGGATAGAAGCTCACGGAATTGAAAATGACATTACACAGGTGAGCACAGAATTTAAACTGTCAGCTCGAAATGTATCTTCACCTATTTGTGGTAACAATGCTTTGCATTTCTGTTTTTCCGTTTCCGCCAATCGACCTGGAAAAAATTTCAGCCATTGTGACTTATAACTCTTTATAATAATGATATAGACTTTTCTTTATTCTGTCGAAAAGTGAACGCTTTGGTCTTTGCGCCTGTTGCTGTTGTACCAATAGGACTGCAATACTTGAAACAAAGTGCACCTGAAAATGTATTTCCGTTTATTGAATACATAGAAAATACTGTTGAAAATGGAATGCTACGACGAAATTGAAGACGGATAAAGACATTATTATCAATACCTGAATGGAATGTTTACGATTGCACACGTGATGGTAAAGCACGTTCAATTACTTCTATTGAAGCATGGCATTGGCCATTTTGGGTCTTCGATCACATTCGAGTCCATATAACGTTCTTGATGTTCTAAGAAGAGAAGAGCAATTCATCACAGCAAGGTTATCTCAACTTTACGTAAGGACAAGCCCCAAGAAGAAAAGTACCATAAGCAACAAGAAGAGAGAAAAGAATATTACAAGTTGTCAATTTCAAGAATCGATCAGTGGAACATTACCTTCCTAATATTGCTTATAATCTGGGTTCTTTGTAAATTTCATTTTCATTCGTATTGATGTCCTAATTGTCGATACAACTGTTACTTAAACATGAATGGTGCAATTACGTCGCAAGAAATGGTCTACTGGTGCCGTCGCTAGGGGAAGGTAGGGGTCGCTCTCCTGCACACAATTTTATTAGATGCAGCTATGCATCGTTAACCACCTAGTGATGTCTTCTTGGGGTTAAACATTGCAATAGAATCCACTCGAACGGATAGCCAAGTTAAAGTGGTTACGAATATTACTTGTCATTTTCATTTTTTTTATACTGATAAATCTATATTCTATTTGAAGCATATATATTACGCATATATGAAATTTATTTATCAATAGATATAATAACACAAGTTTCGTTATACGTAACCTAAGTGTCACTATACCAAGGTGTCTTTAGATGAGACTGTCCTTAGATGAATGAGCTTTGGCGGAAATGCTTTACGACAAAAGCGTCTTTACACAAAAATTATTTTGGAGCAAATTGTCTTAAACTAAAGTGGTTTAGACCAAGGTGTATTAGACCAAAGTGCCATATCACATATATATATAGCGTTTGTAGAAAGCATAAATCCGGAGAAATTACATATGTATATATATGTGTATGTGCGTGTGTGTGTAGAAAGAGAGAGACGGAGGGAGAGATAGGGAGAGAGGGAAAGAGAATTAAAGAAAGAGAATCATACATACATGCATACATACATATGTATGTAGAACAAACACGTGTAGAAGGTTAGAGGTATAGATCTATATGCTTCCGTTTTTTTCTATATACATCAAACAACAAAATGAAAGCCCCTTCCAGAGTTATAGGTTCATGCTAAAGGCCTGTTTCCTTAGCAGAATATGCTTCGTAGTTTTATTTCTGTGACAGCACTATGCCTGCCATTGAACCACTTACTATCTACATAATTTCCTCCTCATTTTCCTGAATTCCTGTTTGTGGATAGCAATTTATGACTACGAAAACGTAGCATTCATGTTTAAATAATAGTTACATTTTATATGGCATCGGCAATTAGGACATGAATGTGAATGAAAGAAAAACATATTTATCTCTTTACAACATAAAACGGGCTTTGCATTTTATTTTCTCATCGAATACCCTCTCTTTTTCTTCAGAGTTGCTGTTAAGCCATGCACTCCCTCTGTCACTTTATCCCTCTGTATCTCTCTCTAAGCCTGTTGCAAATAACACTCGAAGGCTTTTACCTTTCACACCCAGAATCCTTGTCAACTGCCCTCGATATTATTAACTTATACTCGTTGAAGCTGAGTTTATCTTACTCAGCATCAGCTAATTCATGTATCCAACGTATTAGTGTTTCTCTGCGGAAAGTGGTATGTCTTACAGTATTATTAGTTACAAAGAAACATAGTATCTCATTAATAAAATATATCTAACATAAGCCAAACCAAAGGAAAACAGATTCAAATAAATAATGCTTTTTGAGATTTGATCAAATAAAACCCAATTTTATGTTAGGGGAGAGCAGATGCTTTTACGTCTCATTCGATTTAGCATTGATATTAATTAAACTAAGTTCCTTTTAATTGATTTCACAGCGGTGCACCGACTTCAGTAATTGTCAGGCTAGGAAATTGAGTAGTACCCTTCTGTAAGACATATTTTTGTATTTTGAGCATGATTCGTTTCAGGTCATCGGTGGGCTAATCCGTATCGTCACGGACAGATAACCGATTGCTCACTTTTAGAATTCGAAGGTCTTGCTTTGTTCATGATGTTGGATTTATGATGTTTATTCTAATGTCCATTTCGAATGCATAAGTCTGAACAAAGCGTTCTACAGGTGGCAAACCCGTGTTTCTACAAATGTAAAGAGAACGGACGAATAATATCTTATCAGCACAGCGATAAGTCGATAATGTATGACATAGCAAGAATTAGCTGTCATTCCTAGCAAGTCAAATAACCTCGTATAGTTTGTATTGATTGATACAATTAAACCTAGCTTTCTAATAGTTCCCTAATGGTTACATAATAGGGGAATACTGTTAAATCTCAATTGTGAAATCCTAAATCATTGAAGACCTATGTATCTGAACATTCGACTTAGTAAAAATAGCCGCTGCATCTACTCTCAAATGACGCTTCACCATTATGAAACAGTACACGTCGGTGTACTGTATACTCCTAGAATGATGGGACGTCGAGAGAGCCTTTCATCAAAAATATAATCAAATTTGATGAAAGAATTATTAGCTTGTCGTGATGTTATTATAAAGTCTTTCACAAAAGTATGATTCCTTTTATTTTTCTATAATATCATGTATTCCTAAAATTACATAATATAATATTAAAGAAATAATAATGCCTTTCATAAGATGAGTTATATTTTCACTAGTGAATTGATTAGATTAACAAATTTCAACTGTTCGGATACTTGCTATAATCATTACGTTTAAAGTCAAATAAAGTGTTTCTAATACTACTACTCGACAATTATAAGCGCGTGTGCCTTAAGAAGCATAGGGATTGTATTTTCGTTCAGACCTCCAAGTGTGTCCACGTTAAATGATATATTGGGTTGTCCGGAAAGTTCGTGCCGGACAACAAGTAGCTTACCTTTCGTCATATTTTAGAACATGGTTGAGTCCATAAAATAGGATTTGACTACACCTCCATTTAGAGCACAGTTTACGCTATTTTTCGTGGATGAAGGTTTGTGTTCCTACAACCTGTATTCATTCTGTAACCCTTTAAAATGGAGTATAAGTTTATTTTCGGCACTTGATGTTTTAGGAGCAAAACAAAGATTGGTGCAGCTCGGCTGGGATGTGTTACTCCACCCTCCATATTCACCAGATATTGCTCGTTCGGATTTCTACTTATACAGGTCCCTGCAGAATAGTCTTAATGGTAATTATTTCAATTCCTTGGATGACGTAAAAAGATAACTTGATGAATTATTTGCCATGAAACCATCTCAATTCTAGGAAGAGGGTATTTTCAACAAAATGTGCAACAAAATGGTTCATATTTAGTTTATTAAAAATCGGCACGAACTTTCCGGACAACACAATATATCGTAGAGTATTTCAGAAGTTGTTCCATGTGCAAATTTGCATACAAGTTGG
>NC_043005.1:69736448-69773948 GCF_006345805.1 Octopus sinensis
AAAAGAAGATAAAGAAGCGTAGATTATAGAACAAACGTTAAATCTGGGTCAACGACTTTACATACAACACCACCACACAAACATTTAATCATATATAAAAATCTCCATGGTTCCCAAACACATAAAATTAATACATATACATAAAATCACAGAAGATAAAGATATATAATAGAATAAAATGCAAATAGAACGGCCTATCAAAAAGTTAAATATATACGACTAAAACATCAAAACTAACAAAAAACCTAATAGACAAATGTAAATTAAGTACAGGTGAAAATAAAATAAAATAAAATAAATGTCCACCAGCTAAAACATTTTTAACAGACTATTAAATTTTTAAAAAATTAAGTTTTTGTTTTTTAAATATTTGAAAAAGCATTTGGAAAAAGTCTTGCACTTCACTCATACAAGTACGTCCGGCTTTCACAGGTCAAATTCATATACATCTTGAAAAAAGTCAGTTACATCCCTCACACAAAAACGTCCAAAAGTTCATAATAAGCAGACTTCCACAGCTAAATTTCATATACATCTTGAAAAAAGTCAGTTACTTCCCTCAAACAAGTACGTCCAAAAGTTCGTATTAAGCAGACTGCACAGGTCAAATTCAACATTCACACATATATATATGGCCATTTCGTGAGCTCACCAACTGATTTTCTTTTCATTACAGTGCATCACGGCTATGACCCTTTCATTAGGATGAACAGGAAACAGGAAGCACGCATAGTGATTCTTTATTACCCACAACGCGCACACACAGAGAGGATGATACAATACATGTGGGGACATATAACAATTAAAATAATAAAATTACGTTAAACCTGAATGAAAAGTGAAATAATATATGGAAACGATCTAGCTACCCCAACTCAGTAGCATCATTTACTTCCCTCTAGATCCAGTTCATGTTGATTCCATAACGTTCTTCCAATTCCTTAATTACAATCTCATTTGGCACATTCTTTATATCGCAAATCACGTTTCTGCATCTAACACTTTTCTTTACATTCTTTAATCTCTCTCATCCGATATTTCGGCGCCAATACACTTGCGACCATATTTTCCTTTTTTATCTTTTTATCTCTTTTCAAACTAACAAATCTCATGTCTCTCCATTGCGACAATTTCTCTACCAGTTTCTTATCCATACCCTTAAACTAAACACAAGCATAACACATGGAAGGGGAGTTTTGTGAACTTTTGTGTGTTTGCACTTTTTTCGTTTTGGCGTCGTGGGGAGTGGGTGGGTTTGGTGTCTGCAGTGGGAAGATGGGGTTGTGAAGGTATGAGTGTTGTGGGTTGGGTACTGGTTGGGGTTCACTTTGACTGCCCTTCTTCTTCTCCCTCTTTTCTTGCCTTCCAGCACTCTTCATACTTCTTCATCGTGTGTTTCATCTTTATCTTCCAACATCTTCTCCTTCTAGGCTTTCTCTTGGGCTTGCTTTTTTTAGGGCGGTCCGCTCTAATGTAGCCATTCAGGCCACATTTACATCACATTTGGCTATATTTATAGTAGCGAGAGGTTCTGCCCTCCACTCACACTTTCATCACCGTTTCTACTACTGTCACCGTTTCTGCCAATTTTTCCAAATTTTCTTGTGAAGATTGTAGTATCATATCTAGATTTTCCCTCAACAATTTGTTACTTCAGTCTCCGTAGCTTGGAGCACAGCCACCTCTTTCTCACTTCCAAGAAGCACTTTCCCGCATCCAAGCCACGTCTATATCGGGGGGATTCCCTCCACCCTGACCCTGGAATTTCTTATTCCAAGGTATGTGGGTAAGAGGATCAATCTTTCTGTTTTCATTGCATTCAATTGCATTCAATTATTTTTAATGCTGTAGTATTTAAAATAAGTCTTCTATCAAGTTCTCTTACTCAGTAATGCCAAATTTAGCCTCCGGTATTGCATCTATAAATAGAAGCAGATAAAATGGGGAAGTGCACTGTAGATGTTATTCTGATGAAAAACCCTGTTCTGGGGAGGTAATTTCTGATACGCCTAAGGTTAGTGATGACAACATGACGCCCCCACCGGGTGTATCGAACCCCAATAATGAGAAATGTGAAGGAGTGAATGTGGGAAACCTAACAAGTACTATTAGTAGTAGAAATAAGGTTAGGGATGGCCCTGGGAAATCATGTAATTTTAGAAATCCTGAACTATGTCCCCTTGATCGATTCTGTCTAATTATACATACATACATATATATATATATATATATATATATATATATATATATAAATCCGTTGTTAAAGATGCGGATAATTTAAGTAAGTTTAATATAAATAGTTCAGTAAATTTTAAGGCTAGATACAGGACCCATATGAGCTCGTTTTCAAACGAAAAATATTGTAGCCCTACCACACACGCAGCTTATTTATGCGATCTAAAGAGGAATAATAAGTGTTATTCTCTGGAATGGTCCGTTATTTCGAGAGCCCCTTACTTTAGAGTAAATAAGTGTCATTTTTGTGTAAAAAAATCCCTTGCCTTTTGGACCAATAACTTTGAATAGATTTACTGAGGTGACCGCTTTTTGCAACCACAGGTTTTCGTCCACCTTTTTGAAAGTGTATAGAAATAAAAGTAGTTATTATAAAATCGTTTAGCGTTAGAGGATTTGAAACCGGCAAGGTTGAATTTCTGTTAACTACAGAAACATGAGTATTTAACAATAGACTGTTTTTTTTTTCGAAAATCTGGACTAGTTCACTGATGGGATTTTCTTTTAAATCATATTATGCTTTTCATACAAAATAATTCGATCTGTGCGTGTCTCCTGTTTCCTGTTTATCCTGATGAGAGGGTCATTACTGTGATGCACTTTAGTATAAATAAACTGCGATGGTGAGCTCCGGATATGGCCATAGCTATATGGGAATGTTGAATTTGACCTGTGAAGTCTGCTTATTATGAACTTTTGGAAGTACTTGTGTGAGGGGGAGTAAAAGACGTCTTTCAAGATGTATGTGAATTTGACCCGTGGAGGTCTGTTTACTTATGGACTTTGGAAATACTTGTATGAGTGAAGTAAAAGGTTTTTTTCAAATGTTTCAAATACATTTTAAAAGCTTTTTAAAGAAACTAAGAGAAATATTTTTTTTAAATATTTTAATCGTCTGATAAAACTTTTAAAAGTTGTTGGACATTCGTTTTATTTTAGTTTATTTATTTTATTTTATCTATTAGGATTTTGGTAGTTTTGAATTTTTAGCCGTTTAGATTTAACTTTTTGATAGGCCGTTCTATTTCTATTTTATTCGATTGTATAATTTTATCTTCTGTGGTTTTATGTATTATTTTTATGTGTTTGGGAACCATGGTGATTTTTTATACATGATTAAATGTTTGAGGGTCGTGTTGTATGTAAAGTAGTTGACCCAAATTTAATGCTTGTTCTATAACCAATGCTTCTATATATATATATATATATATACATACAAATAAATAACATACTTATATATATATATATATATAAATATAATATATATATATATATATATATATATATATATATATCAGACGTTCAACACAAATCGACATAAAAATCTTAAGAAAAGTTCAAACCAGCAACACACCTTCCCCGAAAATACTGCCGTACACTCACAGATACAAAAGTTTTCACCTTCATCACCCCAAATATACCAATGCTACATAAGGTCCCAGAAGTGAAGGAAATTTTACACATACATAAGATCATTAAAAGCCACAATCAGCCGAAAACACCAAAAAACATCGTCACAAAAGCAAAATTATTTTCTAAATTAACGGACACAAAAGTGAAATAATGTGGTTGACCATATTGCGTGTACGAGGGCATGCGCATGCGAATAAGGATTGTATATGTAACGTATATGATATATACATGTATATACATATTCACATATATAATTTCTCAGTCTTCTAAACATTGATGTTTCCTTAATTATTCATATCATTGCCTCACAATTAGAAGCCACTACTACACATTGGTCCTTCCTCTACCTCTTAACCCCCCATTCCTCTATCTTTTACACTGTAACACCTTTCTCTCTCTATCCCCACTCCTACTTTCAAAATATCTCCTACTTTCAAAATACACTGACCACTGACTAATCTATATCTAATTTTTACTTTATTTTCTTTATGCCTTTTTTTCATATCTTCAGGTTTCTTATTCTTTATTTTTTTATTAGTTTTTTTTATTTTTACTAATCTTCTCTCTCCTCTCTCTTTCATTCTGTCTTTCTCTCCTCTTCCTTCTCTTTCTTTTTTCTTTTTTCTCTTTTTTTCATTACTCTTTTCCTCTTTTGAATTTAACCATACTAATACACTCCATATTTCTAGGTCATTTTAAATATAAACCTTGAATTTGCAACACTATACATGATATATATATATATATATATATATATATATGTAACTTGGGAATGACCAGGTTTAGAAGGATCATCAATATTACGGAGAGACTTGCTTGAGTGAAATGCGTGTAAGTTGGTTTGAAGACAAAAATTGTAAACAAAACAGGTTAAATGTGAAATCGGAGGAAACACAAGAAACAAATTTGTGTTCTGCTTATTAGGGCATATTCATATTTCTTTCAATAATCGAGTTTATTTTGTATTAATCTTAAAAACAAAAAAAAAATTAACTTTATTCTCTTAAGATTTATGACTCGTTAATACAAAAGTCACTTCAAATTCAAGCTCACATAAATACACATATACATTCACACACGAACACACACATATTTATGTGCGTGTTTATATATATATATATATATATATGTGTGTGTGTGTGTGTGTGTGTGTGTGTGTGTGTGTGTGTAAGCCTGTGAGAGTGTGTGACCATGTGCGTGTCAGTCTGCGTGCTCGCACGTGACTGTAAGATGAAGAATCGAAGACGGAGAATTTATTATGATGCAAAAAATGTTTTGTAAGCAATTTAAATATGTATTTCAGGCAAAACGCCTATAGCCAGAAGTAAATAGTGAAGAAATAAGAGTCTAGACAGAAGCAAACGTAACTGTCTATCTATCTATCTATGTATCTATGTATCTGTTTAACTATTTATCTATGCATCTCTCTCTCTCTCTCTCTATATATATACATATATATATATATATATATATATATATAAATATGTGTGTGTGTGTGTGTGTAAACAAACACATATATACACATACACACACATATGTATATATACGTTTGTATTAACGAATGCATGATTATACAAGTATATATATGTAATTGTGTGATATGTGCGAATTTATATCTGAACGTATTTACATATGTGTGTTTGTATTTAGGCAGATATACTCGTGTTCTTTCTGTTTAGCAATTGTGATCTATTTTGTATCTAATAAAGCAGATTTCTTTTTTGCAACTTTGTTTTCCTTTAGGCCGGCACCATTATCTGTCATTGTAAGAGAAAAATAATCATTAAGTATCTTCACACACTAAAATTCTAACTGCTGCACCAATTACTGGAGTGTTATATTATCTATAGTATCCTCAAACCATATCACCACGTCTATTAAATACTATAGTATTTTTTCAGTAATTTCAATTGTTTACGCACACAAACACGCTGTTATGCATACACATACGTAAGTTTCGTTTTAGGCTCATTAGTATCTCAAGCGAAACACGAAAGAGAAAAGAAAAACAGAAACGGACAATGCTTGTATGCATATTTTCTCGCCTCTACTAAAATATTTATCCTGCTCACTACGTTGACGCGTGCAGAATAGGGTTTAGAATAGGAAAAAGTGCAAGTAAGTATATATAAAATTCGACTAAAATTGTAGACAGACAGAAACACAATGGTTTATCGAAACAGAAGTCACAGAGATTAAGATGGATTTCGAATAATAACGGCTTATTATTTTTACAACAGCGGAAATTTGAGCTTTGAACTTTTGTACTTCTTTTGTCTTCCCTCCTTTCATCTCCTTATTCCTTAACTCCTGTCTTCTACGTCGTCAATTCGTTAATCTATACATTTCTCATTTCCCTCTTTGTCTCTGATGTCCTCTCATGATAAATAACGCAGAATTCTGTCTTTACTCCAGTAAACTGGAGTTAAATATTACCTGTTGGTATTAATATTGCTTCTGTCACTGATTACTACTGTTTATTTCTTAACCCAATTTGTATTTGTGACGTCAATCGTTTAGCAGACACCAAGATTCTCTGTATTGCTGACGGGTTAGTCGTCTGCCTTGCGCAGCTGGACACCTGTGATTGACAAGGCGGTAATTGAGTGATTTGACAGTCCTGTAGGACGCGGCGGAATATTATTGCCCGTCAGCGATGTAATCGCGAAAACTTATATGCGCCATGGTCCATACGAGTGGCTCTATCATTGTACATTCAGTGTTCTAATACTAGATTCAAGGATACGTTGCATCGTGTCAAGAGTTCAATTCTATTTTGATTTTATTAATAAAGTGTTCAGTCATGAAGTATTATGTTGCTATGCGCTCGGAAGTACTTTTTCATCTTGTAGTGCGTGTGTGAGGTCGTGCCGCGTATACGTGTATATACGTGTATACACACAACTATAACGATAATAAATATGTGTATACACACAATAATAACAATATTAACAACCAATTACCTCCCTTTATTGTTCTACTTGTGAAGTCATTCACTCGTGAATTTCATCACACAAACATGGACCAAATTTCTTCTTAAGAAAAAATATATATTCAAATGAATAAAACATAATATCATGAATAGCGATAGCGAAACCGGTCGATATATTAAAAATTATATTAAAACCATGTAAGTGTGCGTATTTTCCTTTTTTAATTTCTTATATACCTAACAACCCACCACGTGGGGATAATCGAAATTCCTTTTTTCTGTTACTACTATATATATATATATATATATATATATATATATGTATATATTTATACATATGTCTATATATATATATATGTATACACACACACACATATATTATATATATACATATATATATATATATATATATATATATATATATATATATTATAATAGTGTAAATAAAATTAATGGTACATAGAGTTCCATCGATTAATACGTTCAAAAACATAACAAATGCTCAGATAAATAGAAATCAAGTACAAATATTCACCATATCCTTGTCAGTTATTAACCAGAGGGTAAAACGCAAATTCTGACCCTCAGACCGATAACTAATGAGGACTTGGTGAACTTCTATGTTTGCTTTCTGTTTGTTTCAAAAATTATTGTATATATTTTAGGTGCGCGTGCGGGTTTGTGTATGCATATGTTCGCACGTGTGTGTGCATATGAATGCATATGTGTCTATAAATACCCATATATGTATACATGGTAAGAACGTTGCTTCTCACCTACATGGTTCAGGGTTTTTTCTCACAGCGTGGAACGTTGTGTACATGTATTCTTATATAGCCCCAGGACAATCAAAGCCTTGCGATTGGATTTGGTAAGAAGAAAGTCAAACCCATGGTATTATATATATATGTTTGCGTGTGTATGTGTGTGTGTGCATGTGTGTGCGTGCGCGTGTGTGTGTGAATACAATATGTGACAATAATTCGGTAGCCATTCTAAAACTCCGAGTTTCGGATGTCGGGCCGGAAACCCACGCCGCCATCTCTTCAGTTATCCGGCCATAAAAAAAAAATGGTATGAAATATCGATGGCCGGATAACTGAAGAGATGGTTGCCTGGGTTTCTGCCCTGACATCCGAAACTCGGAGTTTTAGCATGGTTACCAAATTATTGTCACATATTATATTCACAGATAAATCCCTCTATTTACATAATATCGAGGCCTCTTTCATTCTTTTGTTGTCTTACCTTTTCTATCAATATATATAAATATATATATATATACATTTATATATATACCTATATATATATATATATATATATATATATATATATATATATATATATATATATATATATATATATACATATATATATATATAGATATATATATATATATATATATATATATATATATAGATATATATATATTATATATATACACATTTATATATATTTATATGTGTGTGTGTGTGTGTGTGTGTTTGAAAGTGTACGTATAATTTTATGTAGGTGTTAGTGAGAGGATGTGTGTTCGGGTTTCCTTGTCTTGACATTGCATGGATAGATGTAAAATGATTGTCACATTTTTAAAAGCAGTTTCGTTTATTTTCCAGTATTTTACGAGACGATGCTTCGTCATTGGAAAATATTACCTGGCTTGAAAGCAGATGGATTTTGTGAGAGGATATGTGTCTCTCGGTAGACAATCTGCCTCTAATAACTCCGCTAGTCAATGCAAACATGGAAAAGAAATATCAAGAGACGATGACATTGACGTCGATGAGGATGAAAGTGATGAAGATGATGATATAGTATGTGTGCTTGTGTATATAAATGCATGAGGAGTAATGTTTTAAGGCATTTAATGACGCAATTATGCAAATATATTATCGTGTTATTTGGCAATAATAATTTATGTCGAAGATATCAATAAATATATACGACAGTGCAGGTTTCCCACATCCTCTGGTTTTTCCCATTTAATTCCTTGATTTGTTTCTATAAAACGTGGATCACTTAACAGAGTTTAATCCTCGCTCACTGCAATATACTTGAAATTGCCTGACATTAAACTTTATATGTGCTGGGGCTCTACAGGATCTGCAGATTTCAAGAAAATGGCAGAATAAATATATGATACTTAAGCTTCCACCCAGTCTTACGTATGTCTTACCTTTAATTACTTGTGAAGAAATGCCTCTTAAGAAGTCCAAGTTGACTTGATTTTTGTGGAGGTAGGCTGGAAAAGCTATATGGATTTTCAGTCGATCTAATTTTGTGTTTATTAATGAACCCTTTAACCTTTCCACGATCGTGGGTGGTGCTGAGCCATTCTAAATTAGAATTTCACGAAGAGTAGGGACCGAAACCGGACGTGGTTCCTCCTGATGATGTCGTGAGCTAACTGGATCCTATAAAGGAGTTGTTGTGATAGCAGACCAAGAAACACTGTTGAAATTCCTGTTAATCACAGATATGAAACTATTTACATTTATTGTGCTTAGGTTAATAAACAACTACATATGAATACGTTGACCACAGCTTCAAAATAATCCCAGTGTTATTAATTAATAAGTAGAAATCATAGGTGATTGATGTGGATGAAATTTTTATTTAAGCTAACTGTACTTTTTTGATGACCACCAATAATTTGATGAGTCCAAAACAACTGTAATGCATTTGACGCATGTTATTAGAAACAATATTACTTGTAATCGTATTAGAAACGATATCACTTGTAATGGGTTCTCAAATGTTGTGATGGCTTATCTGATTAGATATCTGTTTGATGTCTGTAGATATTAAATTCCCCAAAAAGGATATTCGTCAAATAATTTCTCGTAAATATCCAATTAATTGAAGTTAAACGAAACAGTCTACTAAAACTCAGGCGTACTTCGGCTGTTGTATGTAAGTTCAAATTCGATTTCATGAGTCACAGAAATGCATAAGTCGAATAACACATCTTGTTCAAGCTTCAATGAAAAGGTTTGAAAATTACAACGCGTACTTATGTTGGGTAGAAGTATTCTTGTGTACGTCTGTTACTATGCGATGTAAGTATAGATGCTCTCACCCCTTCTTTCTTTCTTTGTCACTCTCCCTCCCTCTACCTCTGTCTCTCTCACCCTTTTAACCTAAAATATTTCAAAATATTTTGGAAGTCTGTACCTGAGCAACGTCTGCCGTAATGGATGTTTTCCTATCAAAACCTACGCTCACGACAACGGGGCGTATAAAATGAGTTCGCAATATTATTATTTGGTTTCACTTCCTTATTTCAACTTTTACTCGATGCCTGCACAACCTGGCCGGTGCATACTCTTCTTAGTCTACAACGATTTAGAATAACTTAATATATTTGAATTAAGTCGAAAATTCTAATACTGTGCACTTCTTCTTCCGCAAAACACAATTTTCAGTATGTGTATATGTATATAAATGTGTGCATGTATGTGTGTTTGTGCGTGTGTGTGTACATATATGAATATATATATAATATATATATATATATATATAATATATATATATATATATATATATATATATATATATATATATATATTTACACAAAGCTTGGATCAAAAGCATCCCGAAGGAATTTTGTTTAATCAAAAATAACTTATTCACCTAAGTTTTAATATCTACTTCGAAATACGAGTTATTGTGCGCAAAAATACACCGGTTCCAGCGTCCCTGCCACTTTTGGAATCCGGTCTAAAAGTCATTTTCCTTCAGTGATGCTCTTCCTGAATCTAGACAACAGTGTTAAAATGGCGACCTTAGAGCTACATTTTCATCTGGGGAAGAGATAGAAGTCCACAGTTATTAAATCTGGTGATTAGGGTGACTTTGGAAGCCGTAGCCTGTTGTTTTTGGCGAGAAACTCACGAGTTAGCAGGGCACGGTGGCAGGATGCATTGTCGCACGCTACTGAAAACATCCTGCACGAGCCATTGCCTCGTCGCGGAAATATTGCCGAAGTATTACGTATTGTCTCTTCCTTGTTCCTTCTCGAGCCATGCCTGGCTCATAAGGGCCGGTTTCCAGGTTTCCGCGACGTATAGGTTTCCCACCTGGGCAGAACGCCGGTCCGTCGCAGGTGAGCTGCAAGATGCAGGAGGAAAGAGTGAGAGAAAGTTGTGGCGAAAGAGTCAGCAGAAGTTCGCCATTAGCTTCTGCCGAAGCTGCGTGAAGCTTAGTTTTTTCGCTCATAAACACACACATCGCCCGGTCTAAGATTTGAACCTGCGATCCCTCGAATGCGAGTCCGCTGCTCTAACCATATGCCTCCTACGTATTGACTCTGTATCAGACGTACCAAGCTTAACGAAAGATTTCACATTGGCTCTCTGTTCCAGGTTCCTGCCCGTAAAAAACTCGCAAACGAGAGCATACAAGGGATTAGTTTGAAAAGTAGACATATGTATGTCACTCAGCACACTGCCACATGGTAATGACTGCTAGCTGTCACTGTACACACAACCATCTTCTGTGATCTGTTGACCTTCTAGACAACTAGTCCGAAAAATGTTTTGTTACCACTTCGTACGTATATATATATACAAACAGACAGACAGACACCCCTACATACGCACAGTTATATATGTATATATATATATATATATTATATATTATATATATATGTATATGTATATATATATATATATATATATATATTATATATATATATTATATATATATATATATTATATATTATATATATATATAATATATATTATATATATATATATATATATATATATAATATATATATTATATATATATATATATATATACATATTTATATATATATACACATGTGTGTATCTGTTTTTATGTATTAGAATTGGTATGTGCGACGTTACATAAGTATATATATGTATATATGCACTGCGAAATATTTATACATAAAGCCATATTATCGTATGCGAGCTTATACATCCAATAAAAGATAAGGTCTAATAAATATATGCTTAACCCTACAGTTACGTCAAAACGCAAACATGCGCACTGTTAGACACATATATATAGCCCACGCATACGTTATAAAACGACTCCAAATATATAACATATAAAATATTCAAATATATAGTACGATACATGTATCGACACATACAACTATTTTCTAAATCATACATTCTATGAAAGCCGCAGGCAAACATAAACAAATATTTGTAATTCTATATATGTATATATGCACACATATAGACACGAGCAGGCACATACATAAACACACACACACATATATATATATATATATTTATGATATATATGTATGTTTCTATTGCCTTGCTTCTCTCTCTCTCTTACTCTCTCTCTCTAACTCTCGTGTTACGATCTTTGCTATGGTTCCCTTTCTCTATTCTAGGAAATCAACTGGAACATCAACGAATGCGCTGTATTAGCAGATTGTGCGATGGTAACATCCGCCTAATCAACAACGACGACGATTACAAATAGTGACAATGGCGACATTATAAACAGGAATAATAGCCATGCCATTTACAATTCTGTCGTGGACATTTATTTGCTCGGGGTTGTTTTTGTTTGTACGCCACAGTGATACAAACTTTATACTGGATAATGAAGTGAGAAAGTAAATAGAAATACGATGATGACGACGACGACGACGACGATGTTGATGATGACGATGTTGGTGATAATGGAGATGATAATGATGATGATGATGAAGATTACAATGATAAGAATAATAATAGACGTTGTAGAGTTTTACTACGAGAAAAAGTCTGTAGCAAAAATAGTCAGAGTTGTTATAGCCTCCTCTTGAGGTAATAATGTGGAAATTAGTGATCACAAAAAAAAAAAAAAACAGAATTACTGTTACCTTTTCTGAATTAGTTACATCCATATCAGAGACCGGAATCACTTTCGTACTCAGAGTTGGAAAAGCTGATAACAAGAAAAAGAGAGTAAATGATTTTCGATAGATATGCTATACGAACACTTGCGCTATGTGTGCCTCTCACTTGTATATATGCTGATTCGATCCGATATAATACATAGATGTACGTGTGAAATGGGTGAATAAGATATATATACATTTGTTTATGCATGGATTCGTGTGAATATAGCATGCATGGATTTGTGTACAAGAAGGTTTGTTATCAGTTACTACTCTAATACAATTTATTCGTGAGAAACGGTTTTGTTACGTAGACGTGTCAATATGAATAATGGATAGATTCACGTCTTCGAGTGTAATATTCTTTTGGAAATGTCCAATACAATATGCATTAAGTGTTTCAATATATTCGGGCCATTAAGAAGCAGAAACCGTTTCTCCTAGTGTGTAGGGAGCCAATGCAATGAAATTAGTATATGAATATTAACAGACATAGCCATGATATGATATGATATATGATATGTGATATGTGATATGATATATATATATATATTATATATATATATATATATATATATATATATATAATATATATATGCATATATATATATATATATATATATATATATATATATATATATATATATATATATATACATATATATATATATATGCATATATATATATATATATATATATATATATATATAGATAGATAGATAGATATAAGGATAGATAGACAGACGTACATATATGTACAAACATTTACTCTCTTTACTCTCTTTTACTTGTTTCAGTCATTTGATTGTGGCCATACTGGACCACCGACTTTAGTCGAGCAGATCGACCCCAGGACATATTCTGTGTAAGTCTAGTACTTATTATATCGGTCTGTTTTGCCGAACCGCTAAGTTTCGGGGACGTAAACACACCAGCATCATTTGTCAAGCGATGTTGGGGGGGGGGTCAAGCACACACACACACACACACACACACACACACATATATACATACATATATACGACGGATTTCTTTCAGTTTCCGTCTACCAAATTCACTCAAAAGGCTTTGGTCGGCCCGAGGTTCTAGTAGAAGTCATTTGCCCAAAGTGCCAAGAAGTGGGACTGAACCCGCAACCATGTGGTTGCTTAGCAAGCTATGTGTATATACATACATAAATGTATATAATACATACATACACACATACATACATACATATATATATATATATATATATATATATATATATACCCGTCATATATATACGTGGACTGTGTTTCATAGTAACAACTCTAACGTACGCAGAGTAAAGCCCTTTGGTACAGATTGACATGAACTCTGCTGTGCATGTGCACTAAGTTTTTGGGCTCTAGTTCACTTCAACTTTTTACACCAGTGCTTGAAACCTGTGATCATAGCATTGACCAAAAGTAAGTTGAGCAGATAATCAGCATTACATCTTGCCAACACCATGGCGATAGCTCGTCTGGGGCCTAAGCAAAGTTTTCAAAATTTGTTATCGTTCTATACACAACTGAACCCTGACTGTTTTTGTTGTCATATTAAAGCAGTTTTTGCACAAACTTGTCTGGTACGCGTCTCAAATATTTAGTGATAATTGAACCGTCACTAATCTGTACAGTTGCACGAACATGTGTGATGTTTTTCAAATTCTGCTGGTTGGGGGTCTGCCAGAGCTTTCATCAATACCAGCACATTTTCAGCCATATTTGAAATTTGTGAACCATTCTCACACTTGGGTGCGGACCTTGCACCCCTGTCTATACAATTTCTATAAATTTGCGTGGGCATCTGAGCAGATATAGCCATGACAATTTTCTCTGTCGTAGTCAATGCGACGATCACACGCTACATACTTCCCTTCTAAGCACTGCTGTAAACAATGGAAGTGAAGTAGAGCAATGAAACTTAGTGCGCATGCAACAGCGGGGTCCGAGGTCAACCTTCGCCAAGCGGCTTTAGTCTGCTTGCTTTACCTTCGTTACTATGGCAACAGTCTAAATACTTATTGATCAGACCTTATATTCCATATATATATATATAATATATATATATATATATATATATATATATATATATATATATTCGTATTTTCTATGTATATAGCTACCTAGCTATGTATGTGATGATTATGAAAATTTAATGTACGTCAGCTGTAGCGCTGATAAACTTTCAGTATTTTGTATCTCCTACTGGCGTTCAGTAGTGGAAGAAAACAAATTAATTTAAGTAAGAAGTGAAAATGCATGACAGACGTTTCCCATCACTAAAGTGCCTCTTGCTTAGCAGAATTTCTCCCGTTGGTCACTCGGTGATTTAAAAATAACAAGAACTCCGTGCAATCACAACACTGCATGCTCTTTTATCCAGTAAAGCGTTAGCCAAAATTATTTATTTTTTCTTATCCATCGGGCATAATTATCCTATAAGAAACATACATATGTATGTAATTATATATGTGTGTGTCTTTGTGTCTTCGTGTGTGCATATGCAAGTATATACAAACATGTATACATATTTGTGTGCGTGTGTATGTGTGTGCGTTGTGCATTATGTGTGTGCGCGTACCTCTGTGTGTGTAATACCAAAAGCGATTATTCGTTTGGTCTAGTTTCCAGAGAGTATTTGCTCGGTGCAATTGCCATCATTGTTGTTAGTTTAGTAGGTATGGAATCTAACGTTTACTCATATCTTCTAATGTTACAAAAACGTGTTGCTTAATTTCATATTTCAGTCTTGTTTAGTGTTTTAGAGACGTTGGTGCTTTACGTTCTTACTCTTTCTTTGATTTAAGCTCATAATTTAGATCCTTCTTTCGCTTGCAGCATTTTATCAGTACAGATATTGCAGCTAATTCCTTTCCACTGAGGAGTAATTTCGTCTTCAAATGTCCACCGTTATAAATAGATGTGTGAGGTAGATCAGGTCGGGAATGATTTCGAACATTTAATGATTCATTTTGTTTATGCGCGATACCCTGATTGCTGTCCAAGAGACCTAGTGAACTTTCTGTAACTGTTTGTTATATTAGTCACTCACGTCTTGGACAAGATGACCGTTGTCAGACATAAACAGTACTAACTGACAGAGTCTTAGTTCGCTTCAGTTTCGTGTAAAATTTAGTGTGTTCACATTCCGTTTTCAAACATCAAATTCTAAAAATTGTTTAATATCATATGTTACGAATGAAGAAACTATGATTTTCCCAGACGTGATGACAACATCTATTAATTTTTGTATGGGTCAGCATTTCTGCCAGTTTATTATTTCTAAATATGCCACAGTCTTTTTAGCTTTCTCAAGAAGGCTGACAGTATAACATTTGTCTTTTCAACCTTCAGCGGTTCTATGGTTCATTTATTTAGCATTGAACAAGAAGTGAATATGCTGATTTTGACATTGATTCTTTTCTATAGACTATTGGTACCGTTGCTATTACACCGAGATGTTATGACGGCTTGGTGTGGTTGTTGTTGTTGGTGGTTATGAGGGTGTAGTGGTCGACATCGTCGTATACTACATTGCGATTCAGAGATTCTTCAGTACTGCTCTCTTCGAGCTGTTTAATTTACAAGAGAACATCGTCAAAATTACTATTCATCGATACATAGCTATCTTCTAAAACACTACAAAACAAGTGATCAGGTGGCAAAATCCCCTGAGATAAAAACAGGAGAGAAAACCTGGAAATAGCAAGAGGTGGTAGAGCACTGAAAATATGATATCGGGCCCATTGTGAAGCAATTAAACTAATCTTCCACGATTTTCTGGAATATTCATTAAAAATGGGAGATAGAACTGGATTTACGGGTGCAATAAATAAATTCAGTCTGTCAAAATGCAAAGAGTAATGCGAATAAGTAACTTCACCAAACCCATTCTTACAGTACTCTCGCTCCCTCAGAAAAAGCGAACACAAGCACATACATATACTCATCTCTCTCACTTAAGTATCTTCTGATTTATTATTATTATTATTATTATTATTATTATTATTATTATTATTATTATTATTATTATTATTATTATTATTATTATTATTTATGGGTTTTTCTTCTTCTTTCAAATTTGCTTCCATTTCTTGCCGAGTGTCTTCCCGACTCCTAGGGCAAAGAAACTCATAGTATACATTGGTAGGCCTTTAAACTAAACTCACTAGTTGGTTCATTTTTTTTTATAGAAATAAAGTTACATTAAAATACATGGGTAGTAATAGTTCTCACATCGACAATGCTCTTCTCAATACGTGTGATGTACAAGTTAAGACAATCTTTTGCACTTCTTGCAGGGATGATAAGCCAGAGATCATTCTCATATAATTTTCGGTTCCATTCTTGATCATTCCTAGTGCTCCTACGATCACTGGTATTGTAACCGCCTTGAGGTGCCACATTTTTTCAATTTCAATGAACAGGTCTTTATATTTTCTGAGCTTGTCAAATTCTTTCGCCGAGATATTATGATCACAGGGGAATGTCATGTTGATCAATAAGCAAACTTTATTGTTTTAGTCTTTCACAACAATATCCGGTTTATTGGCTTTGATGGTTCGGTCTGTAATAATATTATTATTATTATTATTATTATTATTATTATTATTATTATTATTATTATTATTATTATAAAGCAGTCAAGCCTTTTAGTATGCCGAGGAAAATGCTTTACTGCATTTCGTCTGTCTTAATGTTCTGAGTTCAAATTCCCCCAATGTTGACTTCGCCTTCATCCTTGCGCAATGTGGTTGATCTAATCGACTGCCCCACCCTCCGAAAAATTTAGGCATTGTGCCTATAGTAGAATGGATTATTATAATTAGCATTATCAATATTAGTAATCTTATAGATATTTCTTTTTATTACAGGTTTTGTTGGAACTCCTTGAGTCGTGCATGCGCAGCGGTCTTGCTACCTGCAGCCTACGCTGCCATGCTATCCCTTCCTTTTAAATATTTTATTATTACCTGATTAATCTAGCCGTTCAAGGAGGCAAAGCTATTCTAACATTTCTTCTGGGCAGTTTATTCCAACTTCCTTTATATTCCCTTTATCTCTTTACTACACACAAGGGGCTAAACACAGAGGGGACAAACAAGGACAGACAAACGGATTAAGTCGATTACATCGACCCCAGTGCGTAACTGTTACTTAATTTATCGACCCCGAAAGGATGAAAGGCAAAGTCGACTTCGGCGGAATTTGAACTCAGAACGCAGTGACGGACGAAATACCGCAAAGCATTTCGCCCGGCGTGCTAACGATTCTGCCAGCTTCCTTTTCATGACTTCTTTACCTAAGGTCACAACATTAAATGGCACTGCCTTCACCTTCTTCCTTTTCCAACGCGGTGCTATTTGATACTGAACAGAATCACATTTATCTATGTTTACAACCTCCTTCTTGACTCTTCGCGGGTGAAAGCGGCACGCAACATCATCTATAAAGCACAAGTGGTGCATCTTGTCGATTACTAGTTGTACCTGCCTGCTAATGCTCTAGTACCTGATCTGTTTGTATTGGGAAGTGCCAATTATTATTGTTACTATTATTATTATTATTATTACTTTATGAAAACTCGCATCTTATTTTGCTGGGTATGTCGGAATGTGTTAGCCGTCCACAGCCAAGAGAAAAAGTGTGACACTTGTTTACTGGCCATGCTTCAAGAATCCAGCATCATATTATTATTATTATTATTACAACTGTTACTGCTGCTGCTGCTGCTACTACTACTACTACTACTACTACTACTACACTTATTGGTGTCGATATTGTTGTTATTACTATCATCATCGTTTTTTTATTATATTTGATTGATCTGGTATATTTTTCTTAAATATTACAGATATTTATTATTTGTTTCTATAACCTTGTTTCGCTAATGATATTCATTCAACATATGACGATGCTATCCTAATAATTTCTAATGAACTACATTCAATAGCAGGATCATCGTTATTAAAGTAAATCTGTATTATTAACAATGAATGACAAGCAACATTTTGGATTTCTGATTTGCTGTTTTTTTTCGTTCCTTTTCATTTTTCTTTATGTTAATAATTTAGGATTTTTAATAAAATTCTTTGTCTATCATGCCATTTCGCACAAATGATTTTACGTAAATTTTCTATTGATTTGTTCATTGTTGATTCTTCTATTCAAATATGTAGTTGTTTTTATTTTTTTAACTTTCTAAATAACTTTTAATTATGCTTCTTGCTCATATTTTTTTGCGCGTTCTATCCATCGTTTTTTTCTAGTACTTTTTGGTTTCCTTCGATATTTATTACGCCATCACTACACATTATAAATTAGGATTTGTGTAATTTTCTTTTTTCAAGATAATAAAATGTCAAATGTTTCCTGTTATTGTTTATAGGTGTTTTAATGTCCTTTCTGTATGTTTATTAATTTTCTGCGTTATAGTTTATTGTTTTAAATTTATAGCTCTCTTATCGTCACTGTTGAACCATTTTCAGAACCACCCACCTCTATCATTACACAACATCGGCTACCATCCAACACGACTATAATTATTATTAAGACTGCTGTAATAGTCATCACATACAATGTATTCAGCCAATGACATCACATCCATTACAGCTAAAACTACATTAATTAGTAGGACCACAACCAACACCAGCCATTATGGAGAGAACGTCAACGTTGTCACACAGTTTGCCACTTAAAACAGCTTTATCAAATCATGCGTTGCCACTTGTAAATCATCTTTCTAAAAAAACCTCCGAAGCCATCGGATTATTAAGGCTGAGAAGCCTTAATTGTAGGTTTAGTCAGTCTTTACTGACATAAAACTAAGCAAAAATAACAAGAACAGCTAAAGACAAATGTACGCAGAAATAAAGGTCTTAGTTACCTCGTGGCGAAGCCAATATACTCCTATAAACTCTACAAAGATGACATCGAGGACAAAAAAATGCATTTATATCGTTCATGAGTAACCGTTTAACTTTACAATTATTAAAAATTCTTTCTGAACACAGAGCAGAGATTCTCTAGATGGTCATGCATCTTTATAAATATTGCAACCAAAACTTATTTCCGATACTTAACATTTTTGAAAAGTATGGTTAGTTTTTGGGTAATGAATGCAGGATATATTCCGGCGAAACATAATCACGGTTACATGGTTTATACGCTCCATTATATCTAATCTGGGTTGAATGGACCGCAGCAACATCAAAAATAGAAAGAAAATAATATGAGTTTTCGAAACTGTACTTTGAGTGTATACTCAATACTAGTAACAAAATAGAGCAGGATAATCTTGTAGTCACCGAAAGAAAAAAAATTACAGAAATAACGAGACTTGTGCTATCAAGTGGGATTTATTTTATGAACTCCAGTATGATGAATTGTGATGATAACCTCAGCGAGTAACTGACTAAACACCGCTGGGAAATTAGCAAAGGAGTTCTAATAATTGTGTCAATCTCACTCACTTATTATGACCCTATATTTCTAGAGCAGTCTCTGCGACCACAAGGGAGCTTCTATGCAGTCACTAGAACAGCTAGAAATCATGTGAAATTTCTTTCAAGCAAATAATTTTATATCTAAATAGGTGAAGTGTATTTTATGCAGCATAATCGTTGATATATTTCTCTGTGCAAAAAAGAAAATATTGCCGCACAGGGAATGATTCTACATTTGGCGGATTAATGTTGATTCTGGATTAAATTACATTAATAAAAGCAAACGCAGCAACCATTATTAACGCTTTATAACAAGTATTAATCTCGTCTCAATTACTATGCGCTTTAAACTAACATTAATTATTCATATTGCAAAGACGGGAAGCATATTTTCAACAGGCACCAATGACAAACAATACGGAAACGAAAGAAATATACGAAAAAAAAATTTCTTGAAATAAGATACTATAATTTAGAAAATTGAGTGTAGGAGTGTGTAAATTGTGTAATGCAGTTTTATTCTGAAAATGAGACGGGATTACGATGATTTGGCTATAAGACCCTTTAATTTTATGAGCATAACAAAAACAATGAATTGAATTATCTTTTGCGAAGCTACTGTAATTATCCTATCAATACATATTATTTACTCACCCCAGTACTAACACGTCATTATCATGGCTATTGTCATTTTGTTGTTATCTTACTATCAACATCAAAATGAACATCATTCTCAAAATAGCTGAATTTGATAATGTAAAAATGGCTCTTGAATAATATAAGCAAACAAGTAAGATACTATGAGGTCAGAAGTTTTGCGAGACATACTAACAAAATCACTCTCTAATCAAGACTCTCCGCATGGAAAAAGAGGATGATGCATTTTGTAACGCAGTCGCAGATGAATTATGCTAAACAGAAAATATTTGTGATGTTTAGGGTGGCTTCCATTGTTTTTTTATTATTACATTGGTCAGGTCATATTCTGTTCACATTCAAAATAAAATTTTATCAAAATACCCGATTATTTTGTATTTATTTTTTTCTGTGGAAGTTTCGTTATTAACATGAGTGATTATTGTAGGACTACTACTACTACTACTACTACTACTACAACTACTAACACTAGCATCACCACTACTACTACAACTACTACTACTACAACTATTATTACTGCTGCTACTGCTGCTACTACTACTACAGCTGCTGCTACTACAACTACTACAACTACTACTACTAAGAGCGGGAGAGAGAGAGGGGGAGAGACGAGGTGGAGAGACCGGTTAAGCTTAGTGTGTTAGAGCTAGCTGTCACTCGGGAGCCAGTATTGCTAGGTTGAATGTATCCTGCGTTTAATAAATGTTTTATGTTCGTACGTAATCGTGGTTTTGATATTTTATAGTCCCTTTTCCACTTGGGCATTTGGAAGAACTAGAATTCGGCATATGAAAGCGAAGAAAGCATCAGCATCGGAGTCGTACGCATTATAGCGGAGTTTTCTTTTTTTATTTATTCGCTTTTTCAAGCCTAGTGAGGCTCATTGGCCTGGTTTTCCGGTTTCTACGGCGTAAATGTCCATCGCAGTGTTACCCGAGAAACAAGAAGAGAGAGTGAGAGAAATTTGGGGCGAAAGGGTACAACATGGGTCGCCAGCACCCCCTGCCGGAGCCTCGTGGAGTTTCAGGTGTTTTTGCTCAATAAACACACACAACGCCCGGTCTGCGAATCGAAACCGCGAGTCCGCTGCCTTAAACACTGGGCCATTGCGCCTCCACATAGTGGATTATACTGGAGGAAAATAAAAATGAACTGCCCCTTTCAAGTATATATGGCTCCCACAGCTTGAAGAAATGAACCCATGATCATATATTTTAGGACCGAGCATCCCGACAACTAATTATTGCACAATGACACCTGGACACTCTGTTGAAAGCAAGCAAATAAAATGTTGGTTTCAAACAGGTTTAAACGAAATCCTCCAACGCCTTTCAACGCAGTTTTGATATATCAAATATCACCTAACACATCAGAGGGGTATCCGAAGTAAGGAATATTAGCTATGAATAAATTAATTTTAAAGTTTTATATTTTTATATTTTTATCTTCCTTTAATTTTAGACGCCTAACATTCAAAAGTATTGTATAAATGCTACGTTCATCATTATTGTATTTCTGTTAGTGTCGTGGAAGTCAAATATAAGGTCGCTGTTCATGCTATTGTATAGAACGTGATAAATCTACTGGGAATGTTAATGAAGCCGGGACATTGTCATCATAATTGTTTTTCCTGCATTGAATCAAATAATACATCATTCAATACGATTCTGTGCCACCCCTTCTAACAACAATCAACATTGGCTCGCATGTATTATTAACGCATTTCGATAAAGCAAAATGGTCCTTGACCATTCTTAGCTACTTTAAATAAATTCCGACTGTAAACATCACAGATCACGTTATCTATTGTGAAGAAATATGTTATATCTTATTATTCGAGCTTCATAATTATAACTCCATTCTGGGGATAAATAGCTGCCATTTTACTCTAAAATATTTCCAAGTATACAATTAACGTACCGCCTAAAAGAGTTGGTGTAAAACAGAAAGTAGTAAATCTAGTCGAGTTGATGGTTCCCCACAAAGATAACATGGATTTCAAAGTCGCCCGGACTTGATAGATTGACTATTGTAAAGATCACCTCAAGAAATGTGGAGACGCGGCTGGAAAGCAAATCATTATCCAATCGAATTCGAATGCAGAGGGTTCACTGGAAATAGCGTGAGACGATTTTGTTGTCATTATACCTAACTCATCGTAAATAATTTTGAATAATACCCAGGATACAAGGAAGAAACCAAGCCACTGGATTTAGTTAAAAAGGGAAGATGAGCAATGACTAGGAGAATATCGAATGAAACCTAGTAACACTTGATCTAGCAGGTGGAACGCCATCTCAGTAAGGGTAGCCGGTGGGCAATGAAGTTAAGGTAAAAAAAAACAATTGATTATGATATTTCCCAGTGTATTAAGACCGGTGGTCCCATGATTGTTTAGTGAATGTTTTAAACTACTTCGTTATATATTATTTCATTTAGCTACGAAGGAAACCATTTTACATACCTTAGCAAACCATATTAATAAATGTTAACACAGAATACGATGAACAGGCGATAAGTTTCGTTATTATCGAAACTAGTTGAAACTATATTCTTACAAGAGAAACATAATCGAGAGAATGGCAACGTTTCAGATGATTAAACGTTGTTCATTTGAATGATTATATATGTGAATGGTACTAGGTTATTAATTTCAAGACTTCTTACTGTAAATCTTATACTCGATAATTGATATCACAGGCATATGTCATAACGAAACGTTTAAAATTTGTATATTAAATGTTGGAAGTGGGTCAAATTCTAAAAGAAGATATCTTAAATTGATTAATCAAATGTCAGAGCAAAGACACACTATATTTTGCGAGTTAACGTACATAAAACATTTGAGTTGGTGTATTACAAGCCATTGCAATTTATTAGATTTACATGTCAAATATCTGACTACTAGATGTCTACGGAGCTCGATATTTCCAATCTTTTACGAGCGTATAACATGCTATATTTAAATTCAATATATCTTTCTTGTAGTAGCTCGAAAACATTCGTAGAAACTAAACATTGCGATGTGTAGATTTCCTTCGCAAGCACATTTTACTATTTCACTTTCATAATACGATATCATTTCAAAATTCTTTCTTACGTACGTTTTCTATTTATATGTCTATGTGTGCGTATACTATGAGTAAATACAACCGATATACACATTTACATCCTCGCGTGTGTGGGTCTGTGCATCTGTATACATTTATGCATATTATATAAATTTATGCATGTGTATATACGTTGTGTCATCCCATAAATAATGCGATTTTTGTATACATCTTTTATTTTTCAAAATTCAGATAAAGTTATCTTGTAATCTAAGTTATACTCTCCTTCATTTTCTACACTGCTCTTCCATCTAACTGGTTGACTTGCAAGGCTCCTCTTACAAAACTCACTTGTCCATGACGAAATATACTCCTCATGTAACTACTGTTCTGACCTCATCTACAGAATTCATATTTTTCCGTTCAAATGATTTGGAAGACTTCAGAATAAATGATAATCAGATCAGGTAATATCTGGCGAATATGTTAGGTGAGGCATCCCTTGCCATTGAAACTGTTCCAGCTTTTGGAATGTCATCCTCGTCGTATGTGGCCGATCATTATCGTGAAGGAAGAACACCTATTGTCTTGAAACCAAAGATGGTCGTTTTCCTTCTAGCGCTGATTTAAGCCCCCTGTTTCAGTTGAAAGTTGAAAGTGTATAAACCTTTTATATTCCACCAAACAGATGACAACTTACGTGGGTGAAGACCATTTATAGCCTCGGATGCCGGTATTTCTCTCGCTTGGCATTTTTATAAAGAACCACTTTCTCGTCGCCAGTCACTATTCGATCCCAAAAAGGTTCATTGATGAGACATGACAGCAAAGAAGAGTACATATTCACTCTCTCTGAGCGATTGGTTTGTGAGGAACACATTGACCAAATTTGCTGGCTTTTCCGATGACATACAAGTGTTGATGAATGGTTGAATGACCAAATCCAAGCTTCTCTTCTATACTGCACTAATATTCTTCATACTTTTCATTGCATTGTTGCCTTTATTAAATTCTGAAAGCAAAATATGCCAACTATTTTCGATTGCCACTTTCATTATAGCTTTCAAAAAACAACTGCTAGTATCGAACTGCATTCTTAAAAACTTGCACTAAGAATAAGTATAAGGGAAAATTACTATCCCCGTTTTTTGGCAAGTTGATGGAAGTAGTTTACCCCGTCCCTCTCCGACCTTTAGTCCATGTAATTGAAGTAACCGCATCAGTTATGGTATGATCCAATGCATCTGTGTCTGTGTGAGTGTTAAATGAAATAAGACAACAAATCCAACGCTGTATCAAATTTTCAGGACATTTATAAAGAGAAAGAAATATTTGCAAATCAATATGTATAATATCATTTTGCACATATATGGCAAAGAGTGTTTCTTCGTTCATGATTCATTAGTTATATAAAAAACAAATAAAGAGGTAAATTTAAACTTAATTCAACGCATAATTATAGAGGAGTTTTGAATTCCTGCAATGACATCACTTCTCAAACATTGTTGTGAATTATTTGATGAGAGCTAACTGTCCTTTAGTCGAAAACCGAATATGCCTTAGCCTGGATACTAATTTTTTGATAAGTTCAATCAAAAAGCGAGAGAAATATCCTGCAACGAAACAAGATTCTACTGCAATGTTTCTGAAATACATGAACTGAAGTGAACTGAGGCATGTCATGAAGCTATATCTATGTATTTAGTTAAATGCATTATTTTCTAATTTTTCTTGCTTTCGAATTTCAGTTATAAAAAAAATGTCTTTATAAACGTCTTGAAAATTCCACGCAGCCTTGGCTTTCTTGTCTCATTTTATATAACGGATACCTGATCACACAAGACTCGCGTAAGAATCCACACTCATATTATTATCGAACAGAAATTTTAACTACAACCTTCCAAAGCATTTACACAGCACTTGTGTTTGTGTGTGTGCGCCCGCGTGTGTGTGTGTGCTAGAATATATATGGATGTGCACATGTTGAGAAAATATTACATTAAATTCAGCATAACACATTCGCTCAACCAATCTTATCGATTTCATACTTGAAATGCGAAAAGCAAGAAACAAAAAGAAACGAATGCATGTACATAGGTACAGCTTCATGAAATGCCTCAGTTCACTTCAATTCATCAATTTCAGAAACACTTCAGAAGAATCTCGCTTTTGGATTGAACTAATCAACAAATGAATATCCAGGCTAAGGCATATTCGTTTTTCGACTAAAGGATATTGAACTCTCTTCAAATAATTCACAACAATATTTGAGAACTGATGTCGTTAAACGAATTCAGTCGTCATAGATGGCCGTGGTTGAAATAGAACATGCTGAATACAAATAACTACCGTTACTCCCACATGGAATTTAAAGTATGTGAACGGATACAAAGAGCCCTTACAATTATGTTAGATTTAAATTTAGCTTTTTTTCTTTTGCATAACTAATGAGTTATGAACAAAGAAAACCTCTTTGAATTATATGTGCCAAATTATGCTATATAGAGAGATTTGTAAATGTTTCTTTCTCTTCTGAAAACAATGCTTCTAATATTATGTAAATAATATATCTACGAGCGCATTCATGACAGCGTTATATTTTTATGTGCTGTCGGGGTATCCACACTATTGCACGCTATGCAGTAAAAATATTTATGCATTCGTCATATTCAACATTAAATACTAAGTATAAGTTTTATAGTGGAGACTCATTGCCTAGTGGTTAGAGCAGTGAACTCGTGGTCGAGGAGTTTCAGACCGGGCGATGTCCGTGTTAATGAGCGAAACGCCTAAGATCCACGCGCCTCCAGCAGAAGATCATGGCAAACCTCTGCTGATTCATTCGCCACAACGTTCTCTCATTCTTTCCTCTTGCATCAAGCAGCGCACCTGCGACGGACTGACGTCCCGTCCAGGTGGGGAACCTATACCCCATTGAAACCGCGAGAGCGTCCTTTATAAACCAGGCATAGCTCGATAAGGAACAAACAACATAGATTCTATGTTATATGATCTGATTTCGTTTCTAATTAAATAATGGTATAAAAAAGTTACAACCACGCCCTCACTATCATTATATTTATTTCGTCTTAATTATTTCTGGCCTTTCCTAGTCAACGTCGGGCCGAGTTAATAATCCTCTTTAACATTTAAGCCCATAGTTTGATTTGAACTTCAGTTTCCTTGTTCATCAGTTATCGTAGCTGTGAGTTAATTAACATACACTTTATTGCCATAGTCATCATTATTTTAAGGCGGTTACGTATAATTTGAGGGGCATATGGCTGTTGTATTTACTAGTTAGAACAACATTTGTTATTCATCGCCAATAATGAAACTTTTGATTTCAAATATCATAGTATATTTTCAATCTTTAGTTAGTTTTAAAGATTCGTTTGTCATTATATGGATTACACACCAATATGTATGATACTATTAATACAACACCCGCAAACGTTCTAATATGTTAAATTATAGTTGCCAACTTTGATAACATTTTCAGATAATCTAAATGTTTTGAATATATAGTGTCATATTTTCTGATGCGTTTATTTTGGAATCTTCTACAATTTCCCTCCCAGCAATCTGTATTCAAATTGATATTGATACAACGTAAGGAGTAGAATGATATGTGTAATTTTATATAGTGCTACGTTCTTCGAGCTGAACAAACTAAACAGCAGAGGTCAAATAAATATTGCTATTGTTTGTGCAGAATATATTGCCTTTTAACAAAAAGAATAGCTCGTAGACAAAATGTGTAGCTTCTGTTAAGATGCAGGTATAACTTTTACAATGCTTCACTTTTGTAAACTCATCATTATCATTTCTCTCCTTACTATATATACATACGAGCATGAATGTATACATACATACATGCGTACGTACAGCATACAAAAAATCTTGAAATTCTGTGTCATCATGATCTGATATTAGCAATTCTGAAACTACACGATAATACAGGGTGGCAAAATTTTGTTAGGAAATCATTTTCTACTAACGTTAGCAGCAAAACTGAGATAATCGACTCCACATCTGTCGACATTGATATAATGAACTGTAGCAAACATAATGAATGTTATAAAACCAAAATACTGAACTATAATGAAAAATTAGCATAAAGACAACAAAAGCAAAAGAAAGACAATGGTTTACACTATTCATCCTATAATTTATTTCATATTATTTCTATTAACAGCACACACACATACGCCAGAATGGAAAACTAGTTGCGGTATGTATGAAGAGAGAGTATGACCTGATATGTATGTTCATAGTGTTGGAGCTGCCAATTAGCTTCACTTAGTTCTTGACACATCTTGATGGAAAATTTTAATTAATACAAATTGTTACCTTTTAAAATTTATGGCCATCTATCCTGTGACGTTTCTGTTAATTTCATTACAATATTTATGACACTGTAATACAGTTACGTTTTTATTTGTTTTTAATATTTGTGAATATTAGAAATGTTGCATACGATAAATGAAATAATAATAAAATAATATAATAATAATAATAATAATAATAATAATAATAATAATAATAATAATAATAATAATAATAATAATAATTATAATAATGATGATGATGATGATGATGATGATGATGATGATGATGATGAATATGAGGATGAGGATGATAATGATGATGAGGATGAGGATGAGGATGATGATGATGATGATGATGATAATAATAATAATAATAATAATAATAATAATAATAATAATAATATAATAATAATAATAATGATGATAATAATAATAATAATAATAATAATAATAATAATAATAATAATAATAATAATACAGAAAGCAGAGATGATAAGATACGACCAAAAAATGAAGGGTTACCACCGAAATGGGTTATCCAGGGTAGATCAGAAGAGATTCTATAAAAAAATAAATGGAGAGTGTACAGATGAAAAGTTGATACCATATAACATTGAAGGTCAAATGTTTTGGAGTGACATCTGGAGCAAAGACAAGGATCACAAGAAGGATGCTGAATAGCTGCAAGAACAGAAATAAACAGTAGTCTGTCCCAAAACAGGCAGAACTATTAATTTTAGTTAGAAAAGTGAAGGAAAGAAACAAAAAAAAAATGAGCAACTGGAAGGTCCAGGGACTAGATGGGGTTCAAAGCTACTGGATCAAAAGATTTGGCGAATGCCATGCAGAAATATTTGCGCAAAACTACACCTTGTTAAATGCTGACCAAGTAATACCAGAGTAGTTGACATTGGGTAGGACAGTGCTGTGCTTGAAAAACATTGAAAAAGGCAATACGGTAGACAATTACAGGCCGATAAACTGCTTGCCAATTATGTGGAAGTTACTGAATAGAATACTCGCAGGGCCAATGTTCGAACATCTGGAAACAATGGAGTCCTGCCACATGAGCAGAAGGTTTGCAAGCGTGAGTACAGAGGTAAAGGATCAACTCCTGATGGAGAAAACGGTACTCAGAGACTGTAGAAGGAAGAAAACTAACGTAGCCATGTCATGGATCGACTATCGTAAGGTGTAGGATATGATCCAACATTCTTGGATTATGGAGTGTATTAACATATCTGGTATTGCATCGATGTTGAGAGATTGCTAGGAAAAAGTATGGCGAATTGGAGGACGGACCTGACAGCATACGGAAGAAGTTTAGGGACAGTAGAAATTAGGACGGGCATCTTCCAAGGGGACTGCCTTTCCCCACTGATCTTTGTACTCCGCTTGATACCACTAACACTGATTCTGAGGAAGCAGAATCTCGATATGCATTCAAAAGACGCCAGCAGAAAGTCAATAATCTGTTATTCATTGATGACCTCAAGATTTATGTTAATGATGAATCGCAAGTCAGTTCCTTCGTAGTTGCGATGGATAATTTCAGTGATGATATCACAATGGAGTTCAGTCTAATAAAGTGTGGTACGTTAGTCTTCAAGAGAAGCAAAAATATACGTGTGTCAATAGTGAAATGTCATATGATATGCTATTTTGTAATATATTACAAGAATGCAAACAATATTTCAATAACTAAAAGAAAAAGTGCTACGTTATATTGCAGTTGTGAATGGAATAAGATTATGGTTTTGAGAATACAGCTGAGCTTCTGTTTACAAATATTATTCATTCCAAATTGTTCGCATACAGAAAAACATTTCTCACAGGGAATTTAAAACAAGGCACGGCAAATTCGTGCAGGAATATGCACTGAGAAAAAACTAGACAACAACTAACGCTCTCCGCTGACTCTCCCGGCTCAGTGCGAACCTTTGCTGTCAGCTAGCGTGTTACACTAGTTACACTGTATATATATATATATATATATATATATATATATATATATATATATATATATATATATATATATATGTATATATGTATATATATATATATATGTATATATGTATATATATATATATGTATATATTTATATATATATATGTATATATATGTATGTATATGTGTATATATATCTATATATGTATATATATATGTATATGTATATATATATATGTATATATATATATATATATATATATATATATATATATATATATATATTTATATATATAGTTAAACCCACCCAAAAAAAAGAACGAATAAAACAACATAAGACAAAAACAACAACGTTGGGACGTGAAGAAATTATTAGCGGATGCTCAGGGAACGAAAGAAAGGTAGCTTTACGTTCCGTGCAAAGCTCTTCTTAAAAACAGGTGACACAGGAAAATCCAAGAGGAAAAGTAGACGGAGGAAAAATCGCCAACAATCTACATGTGTTTACATTTTGAAAATTTATATATATATATATATATATTTATTATTTAAAAATAGGATAAATTCTTCATACGGAATTTATCAAGTAGTTAGCGTGAAAAAACTCATACTAGAAAATATCCATCAATTCTATTTATTTTAGAAGTTTTGACTACTAGATCCCCTAGCGTGTGGCAATTAAGTGTAATAATGCCCTGACCGCATGTGTACCGTTGGCGATTTTTTTCCTCTGTCTTCCCTTCTCTGGATCTTTCCTTCTCCTATGTTTTCGACGAAGAGCTCCGCTCGAAACTTTAAATCCTCCTTCTTTCCTTCTTTCCTGAGCGTCCAATAATACTATATTTGTTCCACGTCCTCGCGTTGTTGTGTTTCTTTTTGTGCTTTCTTTTTGGGATTAACTATATATATACATATATATATATATAAGAAGAATGTTTATGATAATGAACACGTTACAATTATAACTAAGAGGGTTTCAAAACACTTACATGTTTAGAAATAGCAGTCAAAACCATTATAAAGCCATTTAAATAGGTCCCTAACATTGATAATGCAATAGGGAATTAACTAGTTATATTCAAGATGTGGATTCTATTTGTCATGTTGCCCACAGAGAGCTTTTATAGTGAAATTAAATAATATGAGTGATTTAAATGGCGGTTTTGATTGCTAATGCTAAACATGTAAGGGTTTCGAAAACCTATTAGTTGTAATTGTAATTTTTTCATAATTAAAAACATTATTTTTCTATGTATTTAATGATAACGTTTGGCCATTGATATATTCGTTAATAATTTTAGTTGTTTATAATATATGCACCGTAATGTATTTTTACATTACTTTTTAACTATATATACATACATACACACACATACACACACACACAATATATATATATATATCTTTAACCCGGAGTAATTTGTGGATTCTCCTGAGGAGAAACAAAACCTTACTGAGTAAATTTCGAAATTATATGATAGGGTCTTATCAAATTATTTTATTCATCGTGCCTTATCTGGTTGGATAAAGTTTTTGTAACTTGCCGCTCGCAGTCCTTTGAACATCTCATGAGGTTGGTGATTGTGTGTCGCTATTCGAGTTACATATGTTATCTCTTATTTCTAGAAATTCTAGGTGCTATCTTGCGTCCTCATCTATGTATTCTACCTTTTAGGCTTTTAATTGCTTTAGTGATCTATATTATAACGTATTCAATACATCATATAATTAAATTATCGTTATAATATCTTATTGCATGTATGTTTATATATATGTGTGTGTGTGTGTCTGTGCTTGAGTCTGTGTATGTGTGTGTGTGTCTGAGTGTGTGGGTGGGTGTACTCACTTAAGATTCTCACTTTTTAATTCTTACTTTCACACATTAGCAGGGTTCCTAGTTTTCAGTAGGCAGGGACCATGAGATAAAGACACTAAAATATTTGATTATAGAACCATTTACGAGACTATATAATAGGAAGCAAATACGATATCCTTGTATATCTTATTCAATGTTCTAATCAATAAATGAAATAATTATATAGAATTTCATAATGTCAGCTTAGTTGAAAATTAAAGTTTTACTTTTCCAGCGTGTTTAGGCTATCTGATATGTTTTATAACACTTCTGTTTTTCATTTTCTTTTTCTCTTTCCAAGTGATATCCAATACTCAATAATAATTTAATAATAAAGCAAAGCATATACCGAATCACAGATTGAAACAAAATTAATAAGTATTTAAATACATCAAACTTAGCTGCTTTATACGGCAGTTTGTTTATAATTCACTGTTTCCTTACCCTGAAATAGCATTCTAGATAATAAAAAAAATCAGCGCGCAATTTGGAAAAATATATAAAATCAAAAACGAATAATATTAAATCTTATTTTTTTCTCATTATGAAACTGAGAACTAACAAAGCCAAAAAACAAAAGATAATAATAATAATGCAATTCTGAATGACTCATTTGACAAGAATAGGAAAGAACATCATCTATTCGCGTAATCATAACATCACATGTGAGAGTTTAGAAAGGGGTGAAGAGCCTATAATTCGCAAAAGTTCTTTCAGTGAACGTAAAGTTTATATGCTGCAATGAAGGACCAAAATTATTTTTGATGGTATTCATTGTTGCGTTACCACTCTGTTAGATGCTAACTACTACAAATGTGAAAAATACTACATAAAGCGTCTTTTTTATGACTTCCCAGAACGAGGCCATCCGTTCACCTTTTCAGTAAAAAGCAACAAGAGGCAACGCAGTCGATCCATCCTTTACTGGAAGATCGAGAATATATTGCACAGTCTGTGGTATTTGGACAGCCTTAAACACATGCACATATATTTCAAGACAATTAGATTTGAGCTTACATTTCAATAATTAGAAGGGTAAGTTCAAGGGTCACGAAAACCAATACCGCAGACGATATCTGTGTTATTTTAATCCCTTCTACAGCTCAATATTAGTAGGTAGTGGAGGCGCAATGGCCCAGTGGTTAGGGCAGCGGACTCGCAGTCGTAGGATCGCGGTTTCGATTCCCAGACCGGGCGTTGTGAGTGTTTATTGAGCGAAAACACCTAAAAGCTCCACGAGGCTATAGCAGGGATGGTGGTGATCCCTGCTGTACTCTTTCACCACAACTTTCTCTCACTCTTACTTCCTGTTTCTGTTGTACCTGTATTTCAAAGGGCCGGCCTTGTCACTCTCTGTGTCACGCTGAATATCCCTGAGAACTACGTTAAGGGTACACGTGTCTGTGGAGTGCTCAGCCACTTACACGTTAATTTTACGAGCAGGCTGTTCTGTTGATCGGATCAACCAGAACCCTCGTCGTCGTAACCGACGGAGTGCTTCCCTCTCTAAAAAATTAGTAGGTAATCGGTGCAAATGCATTTCGGTTGAATACAGTCGAGAGGAAGTCATAACATAATGATCTTACAAGACCTCGTGTCACAACAAATAGGAGCATAATCCAAAAATGTCTTCCGTTACTGAGTGTCGAAAAAATGTCTAATTATTCTAATTAATAACAATATTAACTATTCGACATGTCGCCACAGAGTAAGTGAGTATTTTATAATTAAATCAGCATCAAAAGGAAGAAAATCAGCAGTGGCATCAGCAAATCATGGTAGACGACGTTGCTAAATGAAAAGTAAAAGTTTCTCATTCGACGTTGTAAAGGATTCCGTTGGTTTGCATTCCAGGAGTTCAAAACGAAGACATGGAGCTCTCTGCTGCAGATTTGACCACAAATTAACAGTTAGTAGTATATCCTAAAAGAGAATTCGGGTTTCACAGTGAAGTTACATTTTCATTTTAGCGTTCGTGAAATAGTTTCTCTCTTATCAGGTAAGGCGATGGTCTTTTCCATATAAAAAATAATAAATAAATACTACAGAAGTATTTGCTCTTCAGTTTAGAACACCGATTCATTGTTTATATCTGTATATAGATATGAGGCATGGATATTAATTAATACGTCTACAAATAACGTATACATATATAAATACATACATACTTGCACACATCACACGGATATGCACACACACAAACACATATGCGTTTGTGTGTATGTCGACGATACTTTCTCGTAGTACGAGAAAGATCGTTCTGTGATTTCATGCCGAACAGTCTGCACAGATGATTTGTTTATAGTGATAAGATATATGTGCTGCACATTAGCTGAAACCCTCCATCAAATCGACGTTTCCTGGTGTAGCGCAGGCCAGGTGTTGGAATCCTCGCAGAAAAGTGTAAGATTGAAGTTGTTTGCCTACATCTTTTCCAAGAAATGGAACTACGATCTCGCAATTATGAGTGCAATACACCAAGCTCTAGGCCATGTACCGTTGGCATATATACATTTTTACTCTTTTAATCTTTTACTTGTTTCAGTCATTTGACTGCAGCCATGCTGGACCACTGCCTTCAGTCGAGCAATTCAATCCGAGGACTTACTCTTTGTAAGCCAAGTACTTATTCTATCGGCCTCTTTCGCCGAACCGGTAAGTTAAGGAAAGGTAAACACACCAACATCTGTTGTCAAGCGATGTTGGGAGGACAAACACAGACACACAAACATATTCACACACATATATATATACACATATATTCGACGGACGTCTTTCAGTTTCCGTCTACCAAATCTACTCACAAGCTTTTGGTCGGCCCGAGGCTACAGTAGAAAACACTTGCCTACGGTACCACATACTGGAAATGAACCCGGAACCATGTGGTTGGTAAAGAAGCTACTTACCACGCTGAAACTCCTACCCCCCTCTTTCTCTCTCTCTCTCTCTATATATATCTACATGTATATATGTGTGTATCTCTGTATCTGTGTCTGTGTGTCTGTCTGTGTTTTTTTCTGTATGCGTAATAATGCCAGGAATAAAAACAGTGATGAAGGAAGGAAAACTTAAAATAAGAAATGAAAAAGGAGAAATAGGAAAGAGAATCGAAAAGTATGAAGAAAATGTAGAAAAACGTGAGTAGTTGAGAAAGAAAAAAATTATATCGTTTCGATTTAAACTATTGCCGGATATTTCAGCTGTAATCGTTAATTCGAAAACTTAATTGCCACAGACAATTAATTAATTATTAATACACAGAAAATTAATCAATAGAATGATGTCATTAATATAGGTCGAATATATTATGTAGGAAAAAGAACGATGATTTACAGCGTAAGCACAAATATTCGTATGCACGCGTATCTATATGTGTGTGCGTGTATTTATGTATACGTGTGTGTATGTGCGTATTCATATATGTACATATATACATACAAATATGAACACAAAGCATTAAGTGTATGTGCATGTAAAGTGCATGTGTGCGTGTGAGAGCGCCACTCTGTGTGTGTGTTTACGCACCTACTCAACCAGACTTAGGCGGAAGCACACATATATTTGGGTAGATAGATGTGAAGCTTTTTATTATTATTTTAGTCATCTGAACACGCTTTATTTCTGCACTTCTGTGGTCATGCAAAATATATATTTCTTTACTACCCACAAGGGTCTAAACACAGAGGGGACAAACAAGGACAGACAAACGGATTAAGTCGATTACATCGACCCCAGTACGTAACTGGTACTTTATTTATCGACCCCGAAAGGATGAACGGCAAAGTTGACCTCGGCGGAGTTTGAATTCAGAACGTAACGGCAGACGAAATACGGCTATGCATTTCGCCCGGCGTGCTAACGTTTCTGCCAGCTTGCCGCCTTGTAGTCATCCAAAATATAGCCGTTGTGGAAATAATACAGAAGTTTACTGAATTCCATGTGCTGCTCTACCAACACTATAGAATTTGGACAAAGCTGAGAAAAAGGTTTTGTCGGAAATTTCCCAAAATTAAGTCAAAGTGCTTTTATATTCTGTAAAGCTATGATTTTAAAAATGTGACATGACGAGGTCTACATTAACTTTTGAGTTCTGGAATTATAACAAATTTAAAAACATATTATTATTAAAGTACACACAGCATTAAATACTTTTCAGTGATTTGAGATGTTATCTCTTTAAATTCGCTAATTAAAACAGAAATCAGCTAACTAGTAAATTATTCATTTTATCGTGTTAAATTGTTTAATTAAATGTTTTGCATTAAGGTGTCAAATAGTGTTCACTGTACTGCAAACTCTAAACATTAAATTTAGAAATTAACGCCATGGAATTCAACAAGGCTTAGTTGAAGGCAGGAAAGATTCACGCACCTCTTTCAACCTGTCAAAAATTGATGAGAAAATAAACCTTCTTCCAATTCGCATATATGCAGCATCTAATTGTGTATCGGTTACATCGAAGCCTATACTGAAAACAATTCCAGCTTTAAACAACCAAATTATACTCAAGCAAGGCGGCGAGCTGGTAGAAAGTTTAGCACGCAGGGCGAAATGCATAGAAGTATTTCGTCTGCCGCTACGTTCTGAGTTCAAATTCCGCTGAGGTCGACTTTCCTTTTCATCCTTTCGGAGTCAATTAAATGAGTGCCAGTTACACACAGGGATCGATATAATCGACTTAATCCCATTTGTCTGTCCTTGTTTTTCCCCTCGATTTATATATATATATAAATATATATGTATATATATATATATATATATTATATATATATATAAGGTTTCTTTCAATTTCCGTCTGCCAAATCCACTTACAAATCTTTGGTGGGACCGTTGCTACAGTAGAAGACAGAAGATAGATGTTCAAAGTACCACGCAGTGGGACTGAGCCTGGAATCACGTGTTTTGTGAAGCAAGCTTCTTGGACACCTATGCATGTCTGAATGCGTGTAAGTATTGGTGAGTGTGTCGTTTTGTCAACATATGTGTAGGTGTTCTTTATTAAAACATTTTCGTAATAATCATTTTCGCCGTTTCATGCTGTTCACGTCAGCATAAATAAATTGGCAAGTATCATATAACAACACAATTATTCATTCATGCATTTTTATTGGCAAGCTGCTAAAACGTAAAGGAAATCACGATTCCCACTGTGTCATGTTCAGAATCCGTGGTGAGGATCCGAGTCGGAAGTTTTCTTCCTCTGTCATACAGCATTGTGTTCTGCTGTCGTTGAATATACACTGCATGTGTACGAACAATACCTACGTTCATCTTTCACCTCCAACCCGTCATTTATTACCTACATAACCAACTATACACACGTCATGTACATTTGCTTTCATAGTAAAAGCATAAAAAACTGCTCATTCTGCCAAATTGCCAAATTTCTCACCACGCAAGTTGCTGCTGAGACCAATACCACAAGCATAATTTATGAGACGATCCTTGACCGTAAATATTATCACATTCATCAAAATCAAAATCATAGGCTACCTTTCCAAAGGGCTACTCGTTTTTTTTGCGCGTGCTCCCCCACCTGTCTTTCTTTCGGTCTTTTTTCCCTATCTTTTCCGTCCTCTTACCCATAGTCACCACCAACCAAACGCATTTCTTGAAATTTGTCTCATATCTCACTATAATGAATCATCTCATATTTTAATCGTCAGCATGAAAATTACTTACACACACACTCACAAAATCACACATCCATACAGACGTTCATTTGCATATAGACGTATATGTACACCCACGCACGATC